>NC_142569.1:35010000-35310000 GCF_041283825.1 Pyrus communis | reverse complement strand
TATAAGACCATTCTGATAACGAGTTTTTAATCTGCCGTCATCAAGAATACCCCCTTCTATCAAGCTCCAATCCTCAGCCTGGTGTAAGTTGGGAAATCTACGAACCCCATTTCATCGTGCGGCAACTTGGTTACCTTCAAGCCTGCTCACTGCCTCTACTAACCTCTTGTTCTCTCCTGAGCTGAGGACGCCTTTCTGGTTCTTCGGAAAGAGAATGCAGGGAGGCCGAGCAAGAAATTCCGCCTTCAGCCGAACGTCCCTGAAACTCTCAACACTGCCACCTTTGTTGACTGGTAAGCTACATATACTTAAGACTTTTTCGGCGCGCTAGTTGAAAGCGTTATCAAGAAAATATTTGGCAACTGCTCGAAGAAGGCTTCCGCCTTGACACCCAAAGAAACAACTTAAGGTATTTGTCTGTCTACCTTCAATCTTCAAACACTTACTCAACTTTGCTGACTTGCTTTGGCGTTCTCAGGCGGTCAAGTGCTAAAACAAACAAATGTAATTGTCGTAGTCATGGCTAAAAAAAATTCGGTCCCCTCTTCCAAGAAAACCAAAGCCGTCGTGCAAGCCTCGCTAAGTAAACGACCTCGCCGAGAATCCAAGATGACAGGTGATACTCATCGACCCCCAAAATCCGTCAAGAAATTGGCGAAGAAGGGAGAACAGGAGATTCACGTTATCTCTAGCCAGACCACAGGAACGACCGATCCTAGTGTCTCTCCTTCTGTTCTTGTCACTCAAGCCTCGACGGAGAAACGGCCGACACCAACTAGCCAAGCGGCCCAAATTCCCTAAGGTCATGGCTGAACCAGTTGTTGCTCCGTCTGCAGCTTCGGAGCCAACCGTTGCGCCTGTCTTGGAAGAGGTGACCCCATCCGTCGAGACAAATCTAAAAAAACAACCAATGATCATCTTGGAAGAGGTATGATTATGTTGTTGGTAACTCTCTTCGTCTCATCAAATTCACAAGTATTAACATCTTTTTCTTTTAGGATGACGAAAACGACCAGATCATGTTGGCTAGTCACCCTTAACCAACCAAAACCCCTACCACTAATCCCCCTCGTGTGGTTGAGGCGGCTGACCAAGTCAACCCTTCTGTTGCAGACTGCGGGAAGAGGTCTCTTGACGAGCCTGAAGTGACAGCGGAAACGCCGGTCCATCTGTAGGATCAGAACCTTGGCGTTCCTCCTCAATGAGTCACTTCGGCTTTTGTAAGGCTCGATCCCTTTCTCTTGTTAGTTCTACTATAACAAATTTGAATCGAGAAAATATTAAATACCAGGTGCCTGACTATTCATTTCATCGACAATTCTATGCGCCGAACGGTGTTATCTATATTTCCTGGCCACCTTAGTGGCCGTCGAACGTGGATAACCTCCATTGACCGTGTGAATTAAGGAGCAATCTTAAACACTGGGCTCGGCCATTGAGCTCTCTGGGTTCGAGTAATGAACCAGGGGACATGGCCGAAGTCTCATCTCGGTAGGTTTAAAACAAGTTCCCTCTGCTATGTTTCTTATAATTTTTCCTTCTGCTTAAAATCTTTTCCTGTGCAGCCTTTATGGGAGGTCGAGCTTGACACTCTACTCTTGAGCACTTATGGGGCAGCTGGTTCTTCTGCTGCGTTGGCCGAGCCTGTGGAGACCGTGGTCGAATCCTATGCTTTAGCCAAGCTGCAAGAAATCATATCCCTCTCTGCGTCATAGGAAAGTGCATGAACGACTTTGCATACGGCAGTTTTTTAAGCACCGAAAATGTCATCTATTTGTCTGATATTTTAGAGTAGACCCGGTAGCATTTTATCACTTTTGAACAAGCTCTCCGGGCCGAGGATGACCTAAAGGCAGCAAAGATTGCTCATGAGGCTAGCTGGTCGGAGGTTGAGGCTATAAAAGCAAAGAAGGCGCAGCTGATCGGCTTTGATCGCCAAATTTCTTAGCTTCAACGTCAAATTGCCGAGCTTCAACAACAAAGGTCGGCTGTTGCTTCAGAACTCGAAAGGGATGTTGAGATGAATAAGGCTCGACTGATGGATTTCGCGGCTGGCATAAAGTAGATACAGCAGCTTCAACTTAACAAGAAGATGAGGTAGGCCGAAATCATACTGAGCAAAGTAAGATGGCTGGAGTTGAAAGCTGCTCTTGAAACCTTTTTTCCTTTGACCCTCTAGAATTTTAAGAACCTTTTATAAATGTACTTGTACGTCCTTTTATAAATTTAATGAAATGATATTTATTCTTGCATCTCCCAAGTGACTAGGTAGTATTTCTTTAAAAATTTCCTATTGATTGGCAACTTGTGAACTAATCCAGTCTGATCCTTAAGGTAGTATGCCCCCTTGCTGAGAATTTTGTGAATGACGAATGGTCCCTCCCAATCCGATGACCATTTTTCGAACCTAGGGTCTTTAATTCCAACTGGTAGCATGGTTTGCCATGCCAACTCTCTTTCGCCTAACATTTTTTGTATGACACGCCGATTATAAGCTCGCTCGGAAATCTTTTTCTGTGCCATTAATAAGTTATAAGTGTCAAGCCGAATTTCTTCTAAGTCTTCTAACTCTTGTCTCATGGCTTAACTGTATTCGGCACTGAACAAACTACTTTGTTCGATCACTCGCAATGAATTTATACTCAGCTCGACTGGTAACATAGCATCATGTCCATAGGTTAATGCATATGGAGTCGTTCTGGTGGCTGATCAGGGTGAAGTTCGATAGTCCCATAATGCTTCATTTAGCTTTAAATGCCATATACCAGGTTTCTCTCTTACCATTTTTTCAAGAATGCCGATCAAAACCTTATTACTTGCTTTGGCCTGCCTATCCGCCTATGGATAATATAGTGTATATTGCTTAAGTCGAATATTTAGACTTGCCGTGTACTCTTTAAACTTGTTGGCTGTAAAGATTGTGTCATTGTTAGTTATGATCGTTTCTAGTATGCCGAATCTAGTCACAATATTTTCCTCTACGAAATTGCAAACTTCTTTGGTTGTTAACTGGGCGTATGAGTTTACTTCGACCCACTTAATGAAGTAATCAATTGCCACTAGTATCCATGCGTGTTTTGCTGCTCCAGAAGATGGCGTGATTTTGTCGATCACGTCCAATGCCCACCTTCTGAACGGCCATGGTTTGGTAACTGAGTGAAGTAATTTGACCGGGACTCTTTGTATAGGTCCGTGAATTTGACACTGTATGCATCCTCATGCATATTCAATGCAATCCTTTAATATACTCGGCTAGAAGTAGCTGTGTTGGCGAAGCAACCAACGCATTTTAAGTTCAAATTGGTGAGCCCCACAAATCCCTTCGTGTACTTCGACGATTACTCGGGCAGCCTCCTATGGGTTGAGGCACAATAACAATAAACCATCCTCACCCTTTCGATATAACTCATTCTGGTATGACACGTAGTTTGTGGCATGGACTCTTGTCCTCCGGTCGTGTTTGTCGCTGGGGTTATCGAGGTGTCGTATAATCGCCATTCTCCAATCGTCTAGCAACGTCTCTACATCACATACTTCTACGGGATCTCCTTTCTAGCAACGATGGTAAAGACATCACTCGTGTACATATCACATGATTGCGCTGGAGAACTTGTTGATTAACCAAGGCTAGGTAAGATCGTTGTCCTATAGGTGTTGCTCGGCCTAGCTCGCCCCCTAAGAGTTGTGCTCCGGATGCTATTTGGGTGAGTTCATCTACGTTAGTGTTTCAAACACGCGAAATGTGCTCAAATGTAATTCCTTTAAAGGACTCAGCCAAATAAGTGGCAATCATGTGATAGGGCGCCAAAGTACAACTCATGCAACGAAAAATGTCGTTTAGTTAGTTAATCACCAGTTCAGAATCACCAAAGATGAGGACACAGGCTGCTCTTAAGTCGTGAAGGACGTGAAGGTCGATGATAAGAGCTTCATATTCGGCCTCATTATTCGTACAATTGAAGTCTAATTTGAGAGAGAGATACCAACGGTAGTGGTCGAGAGATTGAATAACGATGCCAACACCAGTCGAGTCTGAGGTGTTATAACCATCAAAGTGCATCGTCTAGTAGTTGTCTCGTGTTTCGACTAATCCGACGTCAACTTCGTTGCCCCCGAAACCATAAGGAGAAGGGTGTTGGGCCAAAAAATCGGCTAGGGCTTGAATTTTGATGGCTTTTTGTGGCACGTATTGCAAACTGAACTCTAATAATGCCATTGTCCATTTCCCAATTTAGCCTTTGACTATAGGCCGAGTAAGCATGTAACGAATAACATTTATCTAGGCAATGACCTGTGTAACTGATGGGAGCATGTAATGTCGAAGTTTTGACGCGGCGAAAAACAAAGCCAAGCAAAGTTTCTCGACAGGTGAATAATTGACCTCAATTGAATTCAGATTCCGGCTGAGATAAAAGATAGCTTGTTCACGCCCAGCATCGTTGATGAGGCAACCGATGGACTCGTCGGCCATCGAAATTATAGTTTAAGAGGCCTATCGTGTCGAGGTGGTACAAGTACTGGTGGTGTTGTAAGGAAGAACTTGAGTTGCGTGAAAGCTGCATGATGTTCTTCTTGCCACTCAAATCTATCTGAGTCCTTAAGTTTTAAGAACGTAAATAACACTTTCATTTTACCCACCGAATCAGCTATGAAACGACGGAGAAAATTTATCTTCCTAAGTAACGACAGGAGTTCCTTCTTGGTCGTCGGGGGTGAGATGCTAATGATTGCGCGAGCTTTACTTTCGTCTACTTCGATGCCACGATGATGCATAAGAAAACCCAAGAAGTTACCAGCCAATACACCGAAGGCGCACTTAGCCGGGTTCATTTTGAGATTATGTTGGCGCATACAAAGGAATGCTTGCCAAAGATCATCCAGATGGGTTCGGCGGCTCTTCAATTTCACTACCACATCATCGATATATACTTCTATGACCGTACCGATCAAATCATGGAATATGGTATTCATAGCTTGTTGGTATGTGGCATCAGCGTTCTTGAAGCCGAATGGCATGACGACCCATTCGTATGTGTCAGTGCCCCTGGGCA
Organism: Pyrus communis; assembly: GCF_041283825.1. Classification (NCBI taxonomy): domain Eukaryota; kingdom Viridiplantae; phylum Streptophyta; class Magnoliopsida; order Rosales; family Rosaceae; genus Pyrus; species Pyrus communis. Next base: position 35,304,949 of record NC_142569.1, on the reverse strand, counting down.
ACGAAAGGAGGTTCTGTGAATCTTAACTTCGGCTATAAAGATCTGATTGTAGCCAGCACGGCCGTCTATGATGGACAATATTTCATGATTGGTTGTAGCATCGATTAACAAATCTAAGATCGACATCGGGTATTCATCCTTAGTAGTGGCCAGATTCAAATTTCAGAAATTGATATAGATGCGTAGGGCACCATTTTTCTTTAGCACCGGGATGATATTGGCTAGCCCCTCGGCGTGTCGAGCGTTCTAAATAAACCCAACTTTTAAAAGTCGAACTAGTTCATCTTTTATGTCGAGCTGTAATTTGGTCAAGAATCGGCGATGGGGCTATCAGAAAGGCTTGCAACTAGCTCTGATGCGTAATTCATGTTCAACGAGATTCCGATCAAGGGCTGGCATTTCATGATAACTCTAAGCAAAACAATCTTTAAACTCGTTTAGCAATTTACAAAGGTCAATCTTCATGGAGTTAGGTAACAATGCACTAATAAATAGTGACCAAGGGTCATTGGTTGTTCCAACATTTATTTCTTCTAATGGATCTTTGACTTGGGGTCGACTGTCTTCGAGTTCGGCCGGCGTGGCCTGAACTTTGTCTAACGATAATACGGGGCCGTTATCTCCCTTGGCCAAAAATTCGATTAAGTTTATGCCTGAGTGTGGATGCTTGGAAATAGCATACCAATGAGCCAGCAGACGTTCCATGGTGGATGAAATTGCGGCCCGACGCCTTTCTTGTTTGGCGTCAGTCATCGGTGTTGGTAATTAAGTCTGCCAAGCCGAGCCTCGCCGAATCCTGGTGTATAGTCTTGGTGCCTACCTTGATGGCTTTCTTGACTGAGATCCGAGTCGACTATGCGTCCTTGTTAAAACCCTGTAGGGTAATATAACCGACATGATCGTTATAATAGCGGGCCTGGATCATGTTGGTTTCGAACGACTGATTATCGGCTAGGTGGACCACAACCGATTTGCCGTCCCAAAATATGAGAACCTGGTAAAGCAACAAAAGAATACAGCTCGTTTGATGGATCCAGTCACGACCAAGCAATGCGTTATATTCAGTCTTTGAGTCAATTATAAAGAATGCAGTTATGTGGTTACGACATACAACACTTACATCTAACGGAATCACCCCTTTGGTTTGGGACTTGTCGTTGACGAAGCTGCTCATTGTTATTCCTGATAGTATGAGTTCGGCATTGGAGTGGTGTAATGCCTTCATGATGGATATAGGCATGATGTTGACTGTGGTTCCACAATCGACAAACACCTTAGAAATTGGGTATCCTTCAATATGAGTCGTAAGGTACAACGACTTTAGATGTTGGAGATTAACGGAAGAGGAGCGGGGAAACAATTCGGCCAGGGCTGCTTTAAGTTTGTTGTCCTTATTCGTTTGTCCATCTTCTTCGGTGGTGATGAAATTGACTTGTGTTGTTTCCTCGGCAACCACGTCCCTATCCAAGCAATTTGGCTGGTATGTGGTTGGTCGAAATTCAGCGGGTAAAACATAAACTATGCTGATTTCCATGTTTTCAAGGACTGAGGGACCCATCGGGTCCTAGTCGTCTTCCTCCGGGTGATCGAGGGCAATATCATGCTTTTGATCATTCTTGTCATGGTCATCTTCTGCCTCATCGGATGCTTGCTCTTGTGGAATGGTACTTGGGCCTGGTTCATTATGGTTGTTGTCTTCAAGCATGCTCGATGCTGAGGTTTGATCTTGTCCCTGCAAAATTTTATGGGCTTATTTGTCATAGGCAATTCGGGCATTCCTTGTGTCTAGATATGCATCTAGAAGCACCACAAGGTCCTTCTCATCGATCGTAAGGCCGAATAGGATACATCTGAGAAAACTTCGAAATGATATCGCAAATGTTGGAGATCTTCAAGGGAGAAAGGAAGCTCGACGATGTCTATGTCTATGTATGGGCCGACCTCGAAGCCGAGGACTTGAGCCTCACATATATGCTGAAACCTAGCTTTTATTACTGGATCAGTGGTTTTCTGGATAATCTATTCAGCATCGGAACAAGTTAATGCCAGGTCGAGGGTTTCTTGACATGCCTTCGGCAGGCCATATAAATCATTGGCGGAATGTTTCTTGTGAAATTCTCGTATGTACTCTAAAGATTCACCGAGGAATGGAGGATGTAGATTCCGCCGAACTTTAATTAATGGTTCTTACGAGGGTAATGGGGGAAGCTTGTATTTGGCTTTTTGTCTAAAATGCTCGAGACGAGTTTTCCTCTCCCCAGGCCGAAGAAGGAGTTTGATGCGCTTTTCACACTCTTCAATGGTGGTTTCAAAGTCGTGATCAACTGCCTTTTTCTCTTGAAGTAATTCGGCCATAATGGTTGGGGTTAGTCGGTCATCGCCGCTTCTTGCTGCTTCTTTTGGATGCCATCTGGTAGTCGAATTAGCTTGTGTTTCCTATCGTCGAGCCATACAGTTTATCCGCTGGCGACATAGTTTTTGAGATTTGGATAATGCCGTGTACATGCCAGTAGGAGAATTGTAACTATACCAACATTGGTTGCGGGGCTTAGGTGGCTTGAAGGTTTTTTTTACTCATTGATGAACTCGAACTACTGGAGTTACGCAAGTAATAGTCCTCATTATAAAATGGCGCGTCAAAGTCAAGACGCCGTCTGGCTGAGGACCATTTGTTCATACTTGAGGGCTGAGTCTCTCAAACACCTTCTGGCGTTGGCCGATACCGAGTTCCTTTGGAGGTGTTGCTGCGGCCGTGGACGGTTGCCATGAAGTTGGAGCCTGAGGTGCTTTCTCTTTAGGTTTGGTCAGGACGACGTGTGTTTTACAACGGCCGTACAAAACCATCAGTCCATTAGCCTCTTTGGTACTGAAGCTTGACATAGATTCGACTATGGCCGGTCCCAAAAACTCTGTGGGTGGTTCATTTGAAAATAAATCAATCTTGAGTCGCGGCTGAGAGTTTTGCTTACGGACATGTTGTATTGAGATGAACTCGGCCTTCCCCTTTCCTTTGTTTTTAGGCAGATGAGCATCCACCATGCCAATTGTCATCTAGGGAAAAGGATTAACGTCGATAGCCATCTATTTCTCAGCAAATTTTAGCTTGCTCTTATCAATCCAGCTTTGAATGGCATGACGGAACACGACGCAATTGTTGGTGGTACGTTTGTTAGAGTTATGGTACTTGCAATATGTTTTGCCTGTCAACTCTTCAGCCTTAGGAATGTTATGTTCGGGCTGAAGTTTTATGATCTTTGTTAACAACAACTGGTCGAAAATTGCATCAGCCTTGGTGATATCGAAATTGTAGACTTTCGATGTTTTAATCGTCTCTTCAGAGGCCAAGTGGGTTTTGGCATCCTTGGACTTATATTGAGTTAATGCCTTGCAAACGTATGGTTTATCTATTACTATCTCAGCCGCATCTACACTGGCGTATTGGGAATCCTCGTTTTCGGCCAATGCGTAACTAATCGTGGGATTCTTGTATATCATTCCCCTGGATGAGGATTTTGAGATTTTTTCCTCTTGGAGCAAATACTCGTACTACTCAATGTGCTGGGCCAGTTCGTACATATCTCGAATATTTGCCCCCAGGAATTTCTTTTTGTATTCCACATCTAGGTCATTTAGAGTGATTCTAACGAATTCAACTTTAGGGAGAGGTACTCAGCACCAATTTTTGCTCGACTTGAACCTTGTTAATTATTCCATTGGCGACTCGTCTGATTCTTGAGCCATCCTTGCTAATGATGAAATTGACATTTCCATTCCCAGTCGGTAGAATTATTCATGGAATTTTTCGACCAGTTTCTTCCAACTCTGGACGGAGTTAGGTGGGAAGTTAATGTACCAAGTGAATGCCAAACCTGTTAGTGAGAAGTTGAATAGTCGCATTTTATGAAAGTCGCTATTAACGTCTCCACATTGCGCAGTGAACCGAGCTACATGTTCTAATGAAGATAAGGACGATTTTCCAGCGAAAAGGCTGAAATCCGGGATCTTGAAGCTTTTAGGATATTCAAACTTCTACATATAAGCCGGGTATGGATGGATGAACTCTGGAAACTTCGACCCCTTTTTTAAGGCCGATTCAATCATGCTCTGGACTTCGGTCATATTGACGGATGCTGTTTCCCCTTCCTGGTCAGGTCCGTCTAATCTACTGCTTGATCTTCCTCTTTTTTCCAAGTCAATTGGCTGGAGCCGAGTGGATCCTGTCTCGGCTTGCAGTGGAACACTCTTAAATGGAAGTGGTCGAGGTTAACCGACGTGTCCATCTTCGAAGGCTTTACTGACCAATAGTTCAAGCAATCTAGTATGTGTATCACCATTACTTTGTATTACTTCAAGCAAGTTCATTTTTTGGCCAACCGACTGTTCAACCTGCTGAGATTGCTCATCAAGTCGTCTTCGAAGAAACGACCTAGTCGAGGGATCAAAACCTTCCCCACCATCTTCGTCGCAGTCTTCCACTATTCTTTCGATTAAAATGCCTGCAATTTTGTTAGGAATTTCTGCGTTGCGAGGTTGGCCGCCGAGACAAACTTCCTTTTCTTGGTGTGTCGCACTTGCAACCTCGGGTGTTACATTAATGAGGGGATTTTGTAGCTATGACAAATCTTGTCCAGGACCCTGAGCTAGCAAGTTGGTTGTTAACTTTCCCATGACTATTTTCTTTTTTACCGACCGTGTCTCAATGGTCATGAACTCCAAAGCTTTAGCACTCTGTCCTACTGGGCGTGCCAAAATGTTGACCCTAAAAACTACCAAGCCTACATGGCGTGCAGGCCGAGTAACTAACGAGCTAACTACGTCTTTCAATTGATGCAGGTGTACCAACTCGTTGGTCGAGCTTGGCTGAGGAGTACAATTTGTTGATGTTGTGTTGAGCACGTTGCTGACTTCTTGATCTTGCGATTGTGGCCGAGGAAGAAACAAGTCTTGGCCCTCAAGTTCTCGAGCCTGAAGACAAAGCTGCTAGTTCTGCAAAGTTCATGAATCGTCGGGGCCGGATTCGGTCACAGTGATTATATTCGTAAAAGAATAAGCACGTCGAATCGACACCAGACTATATGGACACAAGTACTTAAAGGAAATGTATGTCTTGATGGTAAATGTTGTTCGGCCGTTAGACTGCCGAACTCTGAAACTCACTTATGAGTATCTAATCATAAAATCACTCAGCATTCAATGTGTCGAATGTTGTAACTTGTAACACCTTACCTCGCCGAGAAGGCTAATAAGATGAACTCTGCCAATAAGGATTCGAAAACCCTTCTCAACCGAGACTTGGATAAGTAACCAGTCAGCCTCGATGCAGTGCTGTTTATCTAAACTGAAGATGCTCATCGGTCGACTGATTCTACGGCAACAGTGCTGTTTATCCAAACTGAAGATGTTCGCCAGTTGCCTTCATAGTGCCGTTTATCTAAACTGAAGGTGTGTCGGCGGAAAAAGAAAATAAAAAATCTCAAGATGTTTGAGAGGTTTGCGCAGGGCAGTTGTGTGCTGAATTGGATAAACTTTGAATGATGCACTTTGCTCTCTATTTATAGCAACAAATCCTCTTTAAGATTGAGTTGAAACCATATTCGAACTAGGACTTCTCATTCTGATCCAACCTTATTTCGACCAATCTTACTCCTATTAGGACTTTGAACTCACCCCTTTTTCAGGCTGTATTCATTTCCGGCCAAGAATCCTCATTGTATTAGGACCCCTTATTGTATTAGGACTTCGACCTATCTGCTCTTATCCAAATCACTCCTTCTTGTAGTAGGACTCAACTGCCTTAACTGAGCAGCTTAGGACCACCAAACAACCCATAATACATTTGAAGAAGGTTTGGGCCGAACACAAACCTACGCTTGGCCCAATAATATTATTTTGGGCCCAAACAGTTAGTAACTAGTTTCGTTTGCTAGGGCGATGCCTTGAGCCTTAACATGAATATGTAGTTTTTAATTAATTGCTTATGATATTATACATGCATACTTTGAATTATTAATCATTGTGCTTTAAACTGTCTCTATATCTTAATACTTAGCTACCATTAGGATGTTTAGATAAGTAATTGGATGCAATTTTGGCAGAGGGCTGTCCCTAAAATTAACTAAGGCTTCTTGTGGTTAACATGTGTAACTACTTAGGATGGACAACACGTCTTAGGAGTACATGGTTTTTCAAAAGTTTTCACAAAACTTAATGAGTCTTACATGTTCATATTCGATCTGGACGCGACGGACTGGTTGCATGTTAGATATACATTCTATGTTGGGGGTTCCAAGTAGGGCATACTTTAGGAAAACTAACCTTCAAAATATGCATGTGTAATTCATAAGGAATTAGAAGAACTATGTAGGATTGTTAAGGGGACGGCGGAACCCTAGGCTTTTACAATTTGGTTTTCAAAACGTATTCCTTTGTTTGCTTTACTTTGCTAATTTCTTTAACCTTTTTAATTAAATTCGTTTTTATTATTTTAAAATTCAAAACCAACCTCTTCCAATCTTTTTTTTTTCAAATAATTAATTAAGATATGATATTTACATAAATTATTCGTTCAATTCATGTGGAAAATGACCTGACTTGAGTCGTTTATACTACAACTACCTTTTTCTCTTGCAAGTATTTTTAAATGTTTTTATCCCTACTTTTCTAGGTGGTAAAATCCCTATCACATAGCAATATGCAATGCAACAAGACCAATCACATGTTAACTCACCTGAAGCTTACTGAGCCTCTGCAACATCAAATAGTTTAATTCACAATTCACACTAATGCAACAATATAGTAATAAACGGTATAGACATGGCATACAAGGCATAAATTCATTTAAAAATGTTTTTTGGAATTGTAAAGCATATATATATATATATAACAAATGCCCACTCACTGATAAGTAGTAGGATCGTAGCCCCCTAACCTCACTTGTCTACGCTCATCCTTAGGGTACGTCTCACCTTTCACCTATATGCGAAATAACTAGTTTAACGTTAATTCGATAGCATATAAACAAAGCCTAAGATTAATTCCTCATACGTTGCTCAAATGGGGTGTTTAAATATACCAACGTGATATACTAGACAACACGAACACCCCCATATTTTTAGAAAAGATTTTGGACACCGGACTTGCCTTCATGCGCCGGCCACGCGCAGGCACGTGCCGTCCGTGTGACTGACACTGCTAGGAATATTCCGCTAGATGTAACTGATGGTACCTAACACCGTTAGAATATTCCGTTAACTTTAACGGAATATTCCCTTTCTTTTCCGACCACTCCACCGATCTCCGTTGTCCGCCGCCGTCTACACTCGCCGGTTTTTGGAAAAATTTCTAAAGCTTATAACTTTGTCATTTCTCAACCAAAATCCATGAAATTTATATGGATTTGAAGCTCTTGAAGAGTAGAACATATTTGTACCTAATAGAAGTTCAAAAATCCAACGGATTATGGTCGGAAATTCCCTCGATACTTCCGGCCAACTCTACAACCTTCTAAACTTGCATATACCAACGTCCACTTTACTCCAAAACTACTTCAAAGGGTTAGGAAAGTTGGATGAATACCTTTCCAAGCCTTAAAATCTTGAAACCACGCCGGGATCGCATTGGAGCAAACTTGACTCCTTGCCGGAGCTTATGTTTTCTCACATTCCTGTCGTTCGTTCAATAAGCTAAGGGTATGGTTGAGCTCGTGAGGTCAAGAGGAGAATGATGGTGGTTTCCAAATACTTGATCCGTGAAAGTTTGATGATGATGGTGTATGTGGGTGTCACGGTGTAGAGAGAAGAAGGAAAGAGAAGGCTCAAGAATAGGGGAGAGAGAGTGTGTATGTGCGTGTGTGCGTGTATGTGTATGTGTCCTCCTGATTGACAGAAGAAGAAAATATTAAGCCCTGATTAGGCTGCCGTGAGAGAGAGAGAGGACTAATTTTGATTGGTCCATATGAGATAATAGCCCAAATACCTAATTAAGGTCCAAGGAAATAGGAATTATGGTGATTGGTTTCTTATTTTGGTCGGTTTACGTTCTATACGTTCGTAACTTCCTTGTTAAGACTCTAATTCGGCCTTAACTCACGTCAATGCGCTCGTGACGTCGAGTACAATCTAATTACGATAATGAGGAAATTAATTTAAAACTACATATGTACATCCACGTCACTAAGCCAAAAGGGCAATACCGTCCCTTTACACACTAGGGGAGAAAATATATATAATAATTTGGGACGGGTCGTCACAGTCTACCCTTCTTAAGAAAATTTCATCCCCAAAATTCCTACACATCAACAATGCATCAATAACCTTAAAACAAACGTGGATACAGATCTCACATACGCTCTTCAGTTTCCCAGGTGACCTCCTCGACTGAATGGTTCCTCCATAAAACTTTCACCAAAAAGCGGTCTTGTTCCGAAGAACATTGTCTTTCCAATCTAAAATCATCATCGGCTCCTCAGTGTAAGTCAAGTCTGGGTTAATCTCTAATGGCTGAGGAGGAATTATATATGATAGATCAGAGACATAGTGACAAAGCATAGACACATGGAAAACATCATGTACCTTTGATAACTCTAGAGGTAGCTCAAGCCTGTAAGCATCTGCACCAACTCACTTGGTGATCTGATACGGTCCAATATACCGAGGACTTAATTTACCTTTCTTACCAACCCATACCATGCCTTTCCACAAAGATAACTTTAGGAATACCCAATCTCCAACTTTATATACTCTGTCAGTGGTATGTTTATCGACGATACTCTTCTGTTGATCCTGGGTCGCTTTTAGGTTAGCTTTAATCACCTGAATATTCTGTGTAGTCTCATCCACAATCTCCGGGCCCACCAACACTCTTTCGCTAACTTCAGACCAACATAACGGGATACGACATGGTTTACCATAAAGCGCCTCAAATGGTGACATGCCAATGCTAGAATGATAGATGTTATTATAAGCAAACTCGATCAAAGCTAAATGCTTATGCCAAGCGTCCCCAAATTGCAACATTAAGGATCTCAGCATATCTTCTAGCGCCTGAATGGTTCTCTCAAATTGTCCATCCATCTGAGGATGATAAGTCGTGCTGTAAAGCAATCTCGAATCGAGGGCTTCTGGAAAGCTACCCAAAATTTAGAAGTGAACCTGGGATCCCGATTAGAAATGATTCTCACCGGAACACCATGATATTTGACAATTTCTGAAATGAACCATTTTGCCAACTAACTCAACAAGTAATTTTCCCCAACGGGTATGAAGTGTGCTGACTTGGTGGGTCGATCAACTATCACCCAAATACCATCATAACCATTCCACGTACGAGGGAACTTGTACACGAAATCCATGGGAATATTTTCCCATTTCCACTGACGTATGGGAAGTGGCTGTAATAACCCAAAAGGTTTTTTCCTCTCTGCCTTGACTTGCTGACAAATTGCACAATGACTCACATACTCAGCAATTTCTCTTTTCATACTAGGCCAATAATAGAAAGGTCAGATAGTATGATACATTTTGGTACTCCCAAGATGCATCGCATATGCTGAAACATGTGCCTCATCAAGTATCTCTTTCTTTAATTCTGCTATGTCTGGTACATACATCTGATCACCCTGCATAAACATACCATTAGGTCTCCAGACCTTGAGGTCTTTCTTTTCCCCACTAAACACTGCTTGTATTAACTCCTGAGATTCCAGATCATTTGCTTGAGCTTCGAGTACACGATCTAGCAAAATTGGCCTAACTTGAAAATTAGCAAGTAGAGCTCTTTGGTAATCTTCACCTAATGTGACTCCAGTAGTTGCAATTTAGTCAAGAATGGAACACTATGTGCATAAAGTGTGTTGAGTCGACCCTGATTTCCTGCTTAAAGCATCAACCACAGAGTTTGCACGACTAGAATGATACTCAATCATGCAGTCATAATCACTAAGCAACTCAATCCGTCTCTGTTGTCTAAGATTAAGATCTTTTTGAGTAAAAATATATTTGAGACTTTTATGGTCGGTGAAGATCCAACACGTTTCCCCATACAAATAATGCCTCCAGATTTTCAATGCAAAGATAATAACGGCTAACTCAAGATCATGAATGGGATAATTCCTTTCGTGGGGCTTTAATTGTTACAAGGCATACGTGATCACTCTACCATGCTGCATTAGTACACAACCCAAACCATTCAAAGAAGCATCACTATAAATCTCGAAATTTCCACTGTCATCCGGAAGTGCCAACACAGGTGCATGAGTGAGACAATACTTCAACTGATTAAAAATTTTGCTTGCAATCATCATCCCACTTAAACTTAACTCCTTTCCGGGTTAACCTCGTCAATGGCAGAGCTATAGCTGAGAAATCTTTTATAAAACGTCGATAATAGCCGGTTAGACCAAGAAAACTCCGTACTTCCGTGACAGTACGGGTTGTTCCCAATTCTCTATTGAAACTACCTTCTGAGGGTCTACAAGAATACCCTGGGCTGATATCACATGTCCTAAGAACACCACTTGATCCAGCCAAAATTGACATTTACGAAATTTTGCATACAACTGATTTTCCCTTAACTTCTTCAGAACTAGAGTGAGATGTCTAGTATACTTCGCCTTAGTTTAGAATATACCAAATTATCATCAATGAAGACAATAACGAACCTGTCAAGATACGGATGAAATACCCGATTTATCAGGTCCATAAAGGCTGCTGGACCATTAGTTAACCCGAATGGCATCACCCGAAACTCGTAATGACCATGACGAGTTCAAAATGCTATCTTCGGGACATCATCATGCTTGATCTTTAACTGATAGTACCCTGATCTTAAATCAATCTTTGAGAATACACAAGCACCCTGAAGCTAGTAAAAAAAAGTCATCAATACGAGGCAACGGATAACGGTTTTTAATCGTCACCCAGTTCAACTATCAAAAGTCAATACATAGCCTCAGAGTTTCGTCTTTCTTTCACAAAACAAAATTGGAGCTACCCATGGCGAAGTACTTGGCTGGATGAAACCCTTATCAACAAGCTCTTGTAATTGGGTTTTCAATTTTCTTAACTCAGTAGGAGCCATTCGATAAGGGGTTAAAGAAATAGGATATGTACTGGAATTAAATTTATAGCGAATTCCACCACACGATCTAGTGGTAGTCCAGATAAATCATCAGGAAAAACATTAGGAAAATGCCTGACTACCCGAACATCCTCCATACGAGTAAAAGTATCCTCATTTAGCACCACATGAGCTAGATAACCCTGACATTCTTTCCTCAACAATTGTTTCTCTCTCATGGCTGAGATAATGCCCTGTCTTAATCCACAACGATGACCAGCAAAAGTGACCACAAGCAAGCCCAACCGATGGAAAGTGACAACCTTCTCATAGCAATCCAACTTAGCAATAACATTGAAATCGACAATATCCAGAGGAAAAAGATTAGCTGGCATGATGACATCCTCAACAAAAACAAGACATCCCTGATACTCCCAGCTAACATAACAAGTCTCGCCTCTAGGAATGGAAAACTTCAACTCATAACCGAGGGGAGTAGGGTGTGGTTGAGTCTTTTGAGCAAATATATGAGAAATAACAGAATGCGTGGCACCTGAATCAATTAATACTCTAGCAAAATGACTAAGAATATTTAACGTACCCATAATCAGATCAGGATTGCTTTGAGCATCTTGTAGAGTGATGTGATGAACACAGCCTTGCGCTTGCTGTCAACCTCCACGACCTCTATTTCCTTGATTACCTCGTCCTTGACTGGGTTGATTAGGCTACCTCGACAAACCAACACTACTAGAGGCAACATCAAGGTTCTGGGACTGTCCTCCATTATACCACTATGGTCCACCGCCCTGATATGGCGTATACGGCGTATAGCCTCCCTAGTACTGTGGATAACTACCCTGATAATATGGATCAGCTTGATACTGGTATGCTCCCCCGGAATACATAGCTACATCTCCCTGATAATGATAAGTGATAGGAATTTTACCACCTGCAAAAGTAGGGATAAAAAAACACTTAAAAATACTTGCAAGGGAATAAGGTAGTTGTACTATAAACGGCTCAAGCAAGGTCGTTTTCCGCATGGATTGAATGAATAATTTATGTAAATTAATTCTTAGCTAATTATTTGAAAACAAAGATTGGAAAAGGTTGATTTTGAATTTAAGAATAATAAAAACGAATTTAATTAAAATGAATAAAGAAATTAGCAAAGTAAAGAAAACAAACGAAAACATTTTGAAAACCAAATTGTAAAAGCCTAGGGTTACGCCGTCCCCTTAACAATCCTATGTAGATTTACCAATTACTTATGAATTACGCATGCAACTTTGAAGGTTAGGTTTTCCTTATGCATATTCTACTTGTGGCATTCAAGCTAGAACCTATATCAAACATGCAATCCGTCTATGGCATTCAGATCAAATATAAACATGCATGACTCATTACGCTTTGTGAAAACCCTTTGAAAAACCATGCAACCCTTAAGACATGGCATTCGCCTAGGTGAAATTACAAGTATCAATCACAAGAAGCAATACTCAATTCCCCGGTGGCATTACGACCGAATTGCATCCAATTACTTATCTAAATATCATAATGGTAGCTAAGCATTAAGATATAGAGACAATTTAAAGCACAGTGATTAATAATTCAAAGCATGCATATATAATCATAAGCAATTAAATAAAAACTACATATTCATGCTAAGGCTCAAGGCATTGCCCTAGGAAACGGAAGTTAGTTACGAACAACCATAAAACAAAAGCAATTTTATTGAAATAGAAAAAACTAGAAAACACCTAGAAAATAAACTTCAAAAACCCTCTAGAGTTGTGCGTGTGTTCTCCTCCAATGTTGCATCAAAAGCCCTAATGGCTAACAAGCCATATTTATACTACTACAAAATAAAATCCTACCTTGAAAAGGTCTTACAATAAAACTAGGAAACATAATTAAATCATAAAATAGAAAATAAAAGGTTTCCTATTTGAACCAGAATTTGGAGTTCTCAGAAAATCATACTTTTGACCGACCAAATCAACTATGATTTGGTCCTAAAAGGTCTCTTTTGAAAGTTGAAGATGTCCCTTACAAATCCTCAGAAGGAATCTTCCTCAAAATATGCCATCTTGACCTCCAAAATACTCAAAACGTCTAAAAACATCAATTTGGGAAAGCTGTGCACTGGGCCTTAATTTCATCGCCACGGTCAAACGGCCTGGTAGAAAAAACAATCATCTTGAAAGGTACACCAACATCCTCCAATTGGAATCACTCCAAAATTCATCCGTTTGATCACTTTTTGCTTCAAAGGAAGTTGAATGTCCTACATTGAAAATATAATCCAAAGTATCAAAATTCTACCAAAATAACCAATAAATTAATACTAAGATTAGGATAAAATATATGATATAATATGGACTCATCAGTAAGGAGCACCATAACCTGTCAAAGTATAGCCACTAGGCCCCAGAATCTGCTTAAGAGGTATAGCTGGTGGTAATGCAGGGGGCTGAGGTTTCTACTGATTCTGCGAACACTAGTTAGCCTTATGCCCTGTCAGACTACAAGTGAAACATCTACCACTACCACCTTGTCTACACTCCCCAAAATGACGATTATTACACCTACGACAAAGTGGAGCACCATAACTCTTAGGATTCTTTTTGCCTCTGGAATCGGGAACCACTTGTGAACCTACCACCCCTTTGCGGCGTAGCAGAATTCAAACCACCATTAGATGAACCAGAACTGTTGCCACTTCTCTTAAAATTATGTATTTTACAAGGACCGTATGAGGGCTGCCCTTTATCTTTATTAGTATTATTTTTCTAAGCATTACCTTTTTCTTCCTCCTCATCACTATCATCCAGAGCATTCTCAGAGTCCTCAACCCGAAGTAATACCTTGAAAAACTCTTGATATGTGGAACAGGGAGTCAAAGTCGCCATAGAACACAACTTCTTACGAGTACCCTTCTTAAAACGTTGGAGCATCTCAACAGGATTTGCAACAATCTCTAGACAATATCGGGAACAAATCAATGAACTTTCGATGATACTCAGTGGCTAACATTTTCCCTTGCTTCAGTTCTGAGAATTCATCCCTTTTATGATCCAAATACTTTGGAGGTATAAATCTCTTTTGAAATAGATGCTTGAAAACCTTCCCATTTATGGCATCGTCCGCTGATAGCTGAAAGGATTCCTGTTTCCACCATGATGCAGTCTCCAAACGCAAGAACCAAGTGGATGTCTCGACCCATCTATCCTCTGAAAGATTTCCTCGTCATTGTATCACCCGAAAGGTTTTCTCAATATGGTCGAGCCAACACTCAGCTCCCTAGGACCTCTCATTACCAAAGAAATCATTTAGATTCAAGTTATATACAGTCTCCAAGGGGGTCTTCTAGGGATAACAAAGTGAGGACTGAATAGCACTAGCAATAGCTTCACCAAGTTGTCCAATATCTAGAAAATTAGTCTCAGAGGAAGTACGTGGCTCTCTACGAGGCGGCATGGGTTCTGACATAAGAGATCAAAATGATTAGGACTTTAGAAAAACTATAGGACTGCCCAACCTTACTCTGATACCAAACTAACACATCCCGACTGGAATCGAGAAATGTTGGTCGTCACGTGAGAGTGACGTAGCCAAGTGCGCAACATAAATGATACTAATAAAAGAAATGTCAATAATTAAAAACCAAAACTAAGCTTATTCAAATAGAGATACTATGTAAGTGTGTGAAGGTGATCAAATATAAGATCCACACATATCAGATCATAGGTAAAATGAAAGTGCAATCGAACTAACTAAGTACTAATTATACAAACAGGGAGAAGATCCCTACTTTTATTTATGGAAACGTCAGAACCGCCATGTAGTCCTCGTGAGCCACCAAAGACGAACAGCTACCTAGAACCTGGAGGGGCATAAATCAGAAGGGTGAGTGGGCAAAAACAAAGCATTTAAAAACACATTTATCTTTACGAACATAATAACCCATCTCCGTAAAACCCATATAATTTCTAGAAAATATTACTACGTAGGTAGGAAAAATGAATGCACAAGAGCAGCAAAAATTGAACTATGGCATGTCACAATATCTCAACAAGAATAAGTGTAAGCCAGGTGTGAAACCAATATAAAATAGTATGCCGGTCGAAGTCACCTAACATGTGTGTGTCCTCCTGATTGGCAGAAGAAGAAAATATTAAGCCCTGATTGGGCTGCCGTGAGAAAGGGAGAGAGAGGACTAATTTTGATTGGTCCAGATGAGATAATAGCCCAAATACCTAATTGGGTCCAAGGAAATAGGAATTATGGTGATTGGTTTCTTATTTTGGTCGGTTTACGTTCTATACGTTCGTAACTTCCTTGTTACAACTCTGATTCGGCCCTAACTTGCGTCAACGCACTCATGACGTCAAGTACAATCTAATTACAATAGCGAGGAAATTAATTTAAAACTACATATGTACATCTACGTCACTAAGCCAACGAGGGCAATTTCATCACTTTACACACTAGGGGAGAAAATATATATAATAATTTGGGATAGGTCGTCACATTGAGAGCATGCAGCGGCATTTTAATTATTGAAACATGAATCCATGAAAATAATGTTTGCTAAAGCATTTGCTTGAATCTTAACTTAGAACCCGATGAGAAAACACAGAAGTAGCGGTCAAAAATTTTAAATTTTTTTAAGAAAACCCTAGTCCTGACCCTTTATATCCCAACGGTCAAAAATTTCTTAAAAAATGCTGAAAAATGACGTCGTTTATTTAATGATTGTTTTATTACAGATTTGTTCTTCCATTCTAGTTTGAAAAAACTTCGTAACTAAAGTGTTTTATCAATTGAATTTAATCACAAGATTTGGTAGGCTCTGATACCACATGTAAGAGTGAAATCGAGACAACTAAAACAATATAAGTCTCAACCCAAGAACCAAAAAATCAAGCAATTAAATTACAATATTGATTTGCATATGAAGAACAAAGGATAAACCACATATGATAGAGAACTAACTTGTAGACATGTTCATTGAGGTAAAAGCCATCACTCTCCTTGCACACAACCTTATCTTCTCTGCAAACCTCAATGTTCTCTTAAGAATAGGTTATTGGTTCGAAAGTAAGAGCGTTGTTTGTGAGAACAGTGGCTTGTGTTTTTATACCAATCCACAGATTGCCCTATTACAATTCAATAAAGAATATCATTCCTCATACCAGAATGAGTTCTGTACTTGTGTAAATACAAGAGTTCTCAATATCCCAATCACAACAGGATTTACTTTAGCTGACATGACTAAGACTTCTTAATGATAATGTTAATCATCCCAAGACATGTAAGAATCATACTCATACTCTAATACGAGCCAGAAAGCCACTGCTGCTGCATATCATCTTGCCGTCCACCTGAACCACCGTGAAGTCCAGAACAGCACCTACCTGACTAGAGTTGTTGAACCCATCAACTTGCATCAAACCCGCCATCATGCCCACCAGAATCAACATCGCTACTAACTGTCTGACCAACCCTCTACCCCGTAACCGCTTGATCATCGTACCAGACCATCACCATCTCGCTGCCACCTGGAACCACCTGCCTGACGAACCCAACCAATGCTGACCACCGTATCTGCTTGAAATCATGCTGGTGCCCATTCTTGCTCATTACTGTTGCACCACCAGTTTGACCCGATTTATGCTTGTTTGTTGGTATACTGTTTATAGAATATAAAAGAACAGGAAGGAAGAAAAAAACAAAAACAAAAAAAAGGAAAAGGTTGAAAGGTTTTTAGGCCCACACGGGCAAAAAAAAAAAATATATATATATATATATATATATGGTTATGTTTGTTTTATGCCCGCATGAATTGTTGGTTGGCCTGTTTGGAATTGATTTTGTGACATCACTCGAGTGTTTGGATTTGTGACCACTCGAGTGGTAGTACTTTATTTTTGTTTGTTCGTAGTTACAATTGAGTTATGGAAATCTCGTCTGTTTAGTGACGGGTTCTTTTCATACTCTCAATACTAGCCGGTCGGAATTAAAATCAGTTCGCCAGTTGGCAAAGCCAAGTTCGCCAGTCAAGTCAAGTTCGCAAGTTCGCCAATCAAGTCAAGTCCAGTTAAGTCAAGTCAAGTCAAGTTTGCATGTCTGCCAGTCCACATCTGTTTGTTTGCAAACCCATGTCGTATACCGACATGAATTTGACCGGGGGGGGGGGTGTTGGAATATTAGTATTTTAGGTATTATATTGTTTGGGTTTTCTTATAAGTTTAGTAGGCCTAGCCTGTTAGTATTAGGTTAGGTTTGTTCGCTATAAACATAATGCTTCGTAGCTCCGTGGAATAAGTCATTGACAATGTAGCCTCTTGGAGTTTTATAACCGTTCCAGCATTCTTGTTTATTAATAATTTTCTTATTATTTTGTAGTCTCGTTTGTTCGCAATCTGATATTCAAATATTAAAATCTATTGACATCCATAGCAAAATCTATTTACATCCTTATGTTCAATAAGAAACAAAAAAAAAAAAAGGTGTTTGTGGAATATATTAAGCCATTTTCATAGTCATGTTAAACATGAAAAATATTTCCACATTGTTGTTCAGTACTTCCTTCTCCTTTTTTCTTCATTGCCACAAGATGTTCTTCTACCGTCTGGTTTATTATTCGTAGTCCTTTTGAATATCGGGTGAATAAAATTGAAACCTCAGATAACAGATTGAAAGCTAGGAAGAAAGAAAAACACATGCATGCAGTGGCGAAGCTACAGAGGAGCAAGGAGGGGCGAACGCCCCTCCTCTCGCCTGAAATGAAGCTAGGAGTGAGTAGCTGCCGCTCTTGTCCGTTGGAAAATTTGCAGGTGAGGGTTATGTTTTTTGCTGCTGCTGCTGCATGCGGTGGCTCTTTTTTTTTTTTTTTTTTTTTCTTTTTTTTCTAAAAAGTTCAGGTCCAAAACGAAAGGAAGGACGACGTCGTTTGATTTAATGAAAAAAACTATAAAATACAATATGGGGACCACCCACTAACCCCAGCGTGGTTTTTTCAATATAAAAAAATATATAATACAATATGGGGACCACTCGGCCCCATTAATCCTTCATTCTCCCAATTCCAAATTCCCAATCCCCTCACCCAAATCAGTTATTATGCCCAAATTACCCCCTTCCTTTACAGCCTTCAAGTCAAGCCTTAGCAAGCAACTTCCAGTTCCAAACCAAGTCAGCAGCTTCTGTTTCAAAGCCAGATTTTAAAGCCAATTTTTAAGTTAAATTTCTAGTTTCTTTAATTTAAATTCCTAATTGATAATTTAATATGAAGTGTGGTTAATTGATATGGAATTATTGCTTATGGTATTGATCATTAATTATTGATATGAATTATATGATTATTGATGAATGAAATGGTTTATTATTGATGAATTGAATTAATGATCATTGAATAGCTTATATGATTATAAAATAATTTATGTTATTATTGATATTGATTAATTAAGTTGTTAGTTTAATTAGTTATTAGTCATATAGTAGACTATACCATAAAATTAAGAGTCTAAGTTTTTTTATTTTTTTTTCCCATTATAAAGTTACGTAATGGAACAAAACTATAAGAAACAGTGATATGAATAGTTTAAAACACCTGCGTAGCAAAATGGAAATCCATTGTTGAGTGATAGCTTGGTTTTTCACATTGAAAGAGATGTTTTTGCTTTTATTAATAATGAACCTATTATGCCAAGCTTTTATGACTTGAAACCTTGCCCGCATAATTGTAACTATATTTCTTTGTATTGATACATTATAAACGACATTGATTTTGTCTAACATGTAAAAGGATTTAATTGTCTATCTTTTTTTTATTAACGCTTTTAAATTTTGCCCCTCCCCTCATTTATTCCTGGCTTCGCCACTGCATGCATGAATATATAATTTTCGACCACCCTTAATTTATAATTAAGCTAAGAAATACACAGTTTAATTATAAAAATATTTATCAACTACCATGCAAATAGCAGATTATTTATTAACTACCATGCATAGGATTATTAAGAATGAATCACAATTAACCTGTAATATAGAATTTTTGCCTTTCACTTGCATATTGATTAAGGTTCTAAGCTTCGAAAAAACACTCCATGAGATGATAAACACAGTCAAGAAAAGAAAATAAAACAAACACTGAAGGAAAGATAGTTGAAATGAATACAGAAGCTGTTCTAAATCATCTCATTGAAACCATTAAAATAAGCAAGTAGCCCTTTACCACAGTGGTGGAAAGGTGTTGAGCTTTTGCATGATGGCATGGTTTCAAACTCAGTCGGTAGCTAATTTAACATCTAATCTAATAAAATCTATCGTTTGACACAAACAAACAAAAACAAAACAAAACATTAAAATAACATTATCCGCACTGGTGAAGCAAATTCTATGAAAGTTGTAAACGCGAAATTCCTGTGACAAATCAAACAAGAATGTGTGTACAAAGTAAATGATTGTATCAATGTAAAATTAGGGTTATAATTTCTGTTACAGCTTTGAATCCACTGATTCGATCTCCTAGGTGAAAAGTGTGTGTTTTGTTGATCTAAGGGTCGTGGTGACTTCATCTCGAATTAATGAACACCTCAAGGTTTTGGCTTGTGGTGATGGAGGAAGCGGCACATGTAGGGGTGCTTGGTTCTTCACAAGTGTGACAAAGCATGCAGAGAGCTTTTTGAATCTTCTAAGTTGTGAAAGTGTTTGGGGGTTTAGTGGGTGTGAGGATGAATTTCTCTAAGAGGGTCTTTCTTTTGTCTTAGAGCCACGTATTTATAGGCTCTTCAAGTCTTGACTGAGGTTTGATTTGGTCTTGATTAATTGACGAAAGAAACAAGACTTGATAGGCTTGTTTCGTGATTTGACTTCATAAAAATCTTTGATTTAATCAAATAATGTTTGATTTAAATCAAATAAAATCAATAACCTTTGATCCTTAATTTGGCATTTTAAATCAATTAAAATGATTGAGTTAAATTAAAGAATTAGAAAGATAATTCCTTAATTACTTACCGCCAAGTGTTGACACGTGCCCCTCTTGATAACTCGTCACATGCCATGTGTACGATTTTTGCAACACAGTGTCTAGATCTATATTGACCTATTTCAAAATATAAAATATATGCGAAAAGGGTTCAGTTGAAGTTAGTGCCAACTGTGGTGGCATATTTTGTAATTTTTGTTTATTTTAAATGCATTTAAGCGTCACAATACATCATGAACGTATTTATAATTAACATAAATATTATTGATATATTATCTCAAGAAAAATATTGTTAATATTGCAACTTTTTATTGATTTTATACAAAATCACTCATTAATTAATTTGTTCTCAAACATTTATTAATATTGTAACTTTTTATTGATTTTATACAAAATTACCTATTAATTAATTTGTTCCCCTGTACGATGAATAGATGAATAAAATCTATATATAAATCCCTATATTTAATTTAAACAATTCAGATTCTACGCATATTAAAATTATCCATGTATATAGACGGTGGATTGCTCTGTTGATTATTAAACTCTCCTCTTGCCCGTAGTGTGGATGCAAATTTCTTCCTCCTTGATCTTAGACAAACTGCACCTACAAAACAAATAACACCTTAGGTCAAGGCGAAGAGCCTCACGCGCCCACGATGAATTTGGGGGGGGGGGGGGCAGCTTTGGCCGAAGAACCTCTGATGCCAAAGTTAGAATTTAGAGAGAAAAGTGTTGAGAGTTTTGGAGAACTTTAGCAAGAGTGAAGACCTAGCTTTTTAGAGAAAAATGGGGTTCAATATATAGAGCATGGTCGGGTCATAGTGTGATTTAATTGGTGATAGTTTGGGGTATTTTTGGTGTGTAATGGGTGATAGTTTGTGTAATGGGTGATTAATTGGTATAATGGGAGATTTAATTGGTACAATGTGTGAATTAATTGGTGATTAATGGATTAATTAGGAAATAAATCCATTAATTAATCAATTAACCTAATATTTATGGAATGTTTTGAAGGTTATGGAATGATTGCTTTGTAGAGAATATGGAATGAGGAATGATGAAATAATTTTGAATTTGTTACCTTCTTTGGGCACTTTTGACTTGGTTGAGGGATGATTGACCGCTGCTCGCGCGTAGGAATCCCAGTATGCCTCAAGGATATTTTTGTCCTCTTCTATCCAAAAATCCATGTGTCGTCTTGTGATTATTTTTGGCTCCACAAATGGCCCCATACCTGTTGGGCTGCTCGCAGGAAAGGGCAGCAGGTGTAGAGATCTTCTTGCTGTAGAAAACTTAAGACTGCTTCCTATTTTGATGTAGATTCCCTTTTTAATAGGAAATTAGATCCTTCTAGGAAAGGGAAATAAATTTCTCTCAAAACCTATTTAAGTCCACCTTAAGTGGGTTATTAAATCAACTTTGAAGAGCAATTTATTCTACCCTACAAGAGAGAGAGAGCTTAAAGGATATTTGTTCCCCTTCCTCTAACAATCTTCTACATCTTGCCTGTGCAAAACATCGTCTTTCGTTGCTTTCTTTGTCTTTTCCGCGCCGCACCGAGGTAAGAAAAAATTAATTTTCCTTGTTTTCTCCTTAGATAGTGTTGTCGCGGGGCAACTGTCGAGGTGGTGTGGCACATCGGCTAGCAGGGGCCAGGAGTCGGCTCGGCATAGGCCATGAAGGTGTTATGGTAAGGACCACTGCTTGGGCTACTTGGCTTGGATAGAGCCAAAGGCAGCTTGTGCGGCTAGAGCCTTAAATTGAGGCGTTGGGGCGCAATGCTAGGCGAGTCGCATGACTCATGTCTTCTGGCTTCTTGGATCTGACGGGGGTCAGGCCGGCGATTGAGAGAGATGAGGAGGTCGAGGGCCTCATAGGCTGCTAGAATGCTGGGCATGTAGGCCTTCTGCCTGCTAGACTGAGAGAAAAATTAGGAAAAAGCCAGTATGGGTTAAGTTCCCCTGTTAAGTACCGTGAATAGCGTTGGCTGCTTAGTTCTCTTCTCCTTTATCGAATTAGCCATGGCAACCAAAGTCAACATAAAAAATCAGTTAACTGAAAAGATGTTGGATATATGCCAACAATCTGTGATAAAATTATATATGCTAATAAATAATAAATGCGAATAAGAAATTAATAGAGTATGAACAAAACAAAAATATAAAACAGACAACTTGAAGATCGAGGCTTGCGTACCGCAATGTCCTTGAAACAGAAATTTCGTCCCTACTTAGTGCTTGTAGTTTCACAGACGTCTGCTTCACCAGGATTCAACGATCAAGTTAGAATTCCAGCACCGGAAAACTTAACTTCTAGCGAATTTATGTGTGATTCTCTCAGTAAGAAGGTTTAGGAATGTAGAAGAAGAATTTGATAATTTCTGTGTTCTAAATGCCTTGCAAATGGATGTATATATAGTGGGATTATGCCTGTTCGCAACAGGTATGAGAATGGGATGTGACTGTTGGGTGACATCTCTTTAGAGGGGTGCTGTGCTCTCTGCGTTTTTCCATTGACTTCAGACTTCATCTGAAAAGATGAGTTTGTTCAAAATAATTTAATTAAATTTGAAATTAATTAAAAATAATAATTAATTAAAGAATTTAATTTTCAGAGCCCAAGAGCCCCAATCTTTTGATAATTAATTATATATTAATTATTAATTAATTATCAATTAACTAGTACACCCCAAGGCCCAACCCCAAGGTTGAGCCCAATTTCATTCTCAAAGGTTTATTACTCCAATCACTATCTATAAGAGACAAAACCTTATAAAGTGAGGAAACCTTTTAGGAATAGCCAATGTGGGACAATGAAATTTCTACTCAAAATTTTCAACAATACCCCACATTTGGGTTGAAATTTCATTCAAACTCCAACAATACCCCACATTTGAACACAAATGTATGACTAGGCTGCCTAAAATTGAGAGAGAATAGACATGATATGCATCGAGTGAAGTGTCTTTTGGACTTGAACTTACCCTAGTGAAAACATATCGGGTTTACTTAGTGACGCAGTGGATGTGGAAGATCTTGAACTGTTCATCGCAGTAGTAAACTGAGACAATATGCTACACACATATCACATTTGCCACACGTCAATTCATACGGTTGTGTTCATTTCGGCCCTGAACAGATCCCGGATTTCGTAGGAGCTTTAGAGAATTTAGCCATTTCAATTCTCTGGCCCCATTTACTCCTATATAAGTGACATTAATTAAGAATAGTCTGCCATATTCCTCTTGATAATAAGATATTAATGTCATTAAATGTACAAAACATAACCCCTCAAACTCAACAGACAACACACATTTTATCATAAGAATAGGTAAGTTGTGTGTTCAACTTTTGAATCAAACTCAACCAGTTTGCCTATTGAACCTAGACCATGGGATCTCCAATCAGCTATGTTAGGTTTCCGCCTAGTTCGATTCATTGAATTGGCTTGAGACCCATTCCCTTCGATGTAAATAATATTTGCTCTCTTGGTAGGCCTTTTGTCAAAGGATCAGCTATATTTTCTTTTGACATTACATAATCAATGGATATTATTCCATTGGAGAGCAACTTCTTAAGAGTATTGTGCCGACGCCTGATGTGTAGCGACTTGCCATTGTATACATAACTTTTGGCCCTTAATTGCGCGGCCATACTGTCACAATGTATACATATAGCAGTTACAGGCTTTGGCCACACTGGAATATCCTCCAGAAAATGTTTGAGCCACTCGGCTTCGTCGCCAACCATGTCTAAAGCTATAAACTCGGACTCTATGGTGAAACGAGTTATACATTTTTGTTTAGAGGATTTCCAAGATATTACTACACCTCCCAAGGTAAAAACATATCCACTTGTCGACTTGGATTCTGTAGCGTCAGAAATCCAATTGGCATTACTGAAGCCTTCTACAATAGGTGGATACTTTGTGTAGTGTAATCCGTAGTTAAGTGCATTTTTGAAATACCTTAACACTCTTACTAAAGCATCCCAATGCGCTTATGCCGGATTACTTGTATATCTACTAAGCCTACTTACTGCATAAGCTAAGTCTGGCCTAGTTGAATTCATCAAGTACATTAGATTTCCAATTACTTGAGAATATTCAAGTTGAGATATGGCGTTGCCTTTATTTTTCTCCAACTTGCATCCAGCATCAAAAGGAGTTATAGCAGGTTTGCAGTTAAATTGACCAAACCTTCGTAATATTTTTTCTGCATAATAGGATTGTGTAAGGACATAGTAATATTTTTTCTGCATAATGGGATTGTGTAAGGACATACCCTTCACTATTTCTCTTCATTTGAATTCCTAAAATGACATCGGCTTGACCTAAGTCTTTCATGTCAAAATTTGATTCAACATTTTCTTTGTTTTGTTTATTACATCTTTATCGCTTCCCATTATGAGCATATCATCCACATACAAGTAGACAATAACGCAAGTTTTATCATTACTCTTAATGTAGACACATTTATCAGATTCATTTATTTTGAACCCATGTGTCAACAAAGTATGATCAAATTTCTCGTGCCATTATTTTGGTGCTTGTTTAAGTCCATATAATGACTTAACTAATTTGCACACTTTGCTTTCTTGTCCTTTAAGCACAAACCCTTCAGGTTGTTCCATGTATATTTCTTCATCTAGTTCTCCATTTTAAAAAGCTGTTTTTACATCCATTTGATGTATATCAAAGTTGTATACAGCCGCAATCGCCATTAATGTCCTAATTGACGTTATGCGAGAAACTGGAGAATAGGTGTCAAAATAGTCCAACCCTTCCTTTTGGCGATAACCTTTGGCTACTAAACGTGGCTTGAATTTATCAATGGTTCCATCCGCCTTAAGTTTCTTCTTGAAAATCCATTTATGACCAATTAGTTTACTACCGGGAGGTAAATCAACTAATTCTCATGTGTTATTTTCCATAATGGATTCCATTTCACTTTTAATTGCTTCCTTCCATAAAGGATCCTCAGAAGAGGTCATTGCTTCTTTAAAAGTTCTAGGTTCATTCTCGGACAAGAAAGCAATGAAATCTGGTCCAAAGTTTTTAGAAACTTTGATTTTTTTTTCCCTCTTCTTGGTTCCACATCTTGGACACCAGAAGAAGAGGCTTCATCATGACTATGATCATGAACCCTTTTTGTATTAGAACCAGACTCCTTTTCTTTGTAAGGAAATATATCCTCAAAGAATTCTGCATCTGCTAATTCTAATATAGTGTTAACATGTATGTCAGAAATCGATGATTTTACAACAAGGAACCTATAAGCGGCACTATTATTTGCATATTCAATGAATACGCAATCAATAGTTTTAGGTCTTTGCATATTCAATGAATACGCAATCAATAGTTTTAGGTCCTAGTTTCGTTCTTTTTGGTAATGGAACTTGCACCTTTGCTAAGCAACCCCACACTTTGAGGGTTTTATAAGTGGGTTTATGTCCTTTCCATAGTTCATAAGGTGACTTGTGAATCTTCTTTAGAGGAACCTTATTCAATATGGTATTTGCAGTAAGTAAAGCTTCACCCCACAAACTGTGTGGAAGCCCAAAACTATTTAACATGGAATTAATCATATCTTTGAATGTTCTATATTTAACTGTCCAACCCTTTGAACTTCTTAGGCTTTTCAGAGTATTTTGGCACAGTGCCATTCATAGACATAGATTGTTGATCCATGATTTCTGTTTCAAGATTGTTGGATATATGTCAACAATCTGTAATAAAATTATATATGCTAATAAATAATAAATGTGAATAGGAAATTAACAGAGTATGAACAAAACAAAAATATAAAACAAACAACTTGAAGATCGAGGCTTACGTACCGCAATGTCCTTAAAACAAAAATTTCGTCCCTACTCAGTGCTTGTAGTTTCACGGACGTCTGCTTCACCAGGATTCAACGATCAAATTAGAATTCCAACACCGGAAAACTTAACTTCTGGCGAATTTATGTGTGATTCTCTCAGTAAGAATGTTTAGGAATGTAGAAGAAGAATTTGATAATTTATGTGTTCTAAATGCCGTGCAAATGGATGTATATATAGTGAGATTATGCCTATTCGCAACAGGTATGAGAATGAGATGTAACTGTTGGGTGACATCTCTTTAGAGGGGTGCTATGCTCTCTGCGTTTTTCCATTGGCTTCAGACTTCATTTGAAAAGATGAGTCTGTTCAAAATAATTTAATTAAATTCGAAATTAATTAAAAAATAATAATTAATTAAAGAATTTAATTTTCAGAGCCCAAGAGCCCCAATCTTTTGATAATTAATTATATATTAATTATCAATTAATTAGTACACCCCAAAGCTTAACCCCAAGGTTGAGCCCAATTTCATTCTCAAAGGTCCATTACTCCAATCACTATCTATAAGAGACAAAACCTCATAAAGTGAGGAAACCTTTTAGGAATGACCAATGTGGAACAATGAAATTTCTACTCAAAATTTCCAACAAAAAATTCGTATTGAGTTGTGCCAAAAAAAAAACAAAAAAACAAAAAAACTAAAAAAAGAATCAAACCCCAACTGGAGCAAAAAGATATTGTGAGGTGGTTAGAGAATAGCCATAGTTTAAGGTATCACAAGCTGCTCTAGGACCTTAAACGTCAATCGAGCTCCTTCAAACTTCAATTAATTAATATCTTAAAGTTTTATTTATAATATTGCCTATTTTTGTATTCATTGACAATTATAACTATGTGGATGTGTGTTTCCTTAAGACGAGATCAAGAAAAACTGTAACCTTATTATAATATGAAGTTTATTCCAATACGTAACTGGTCCCAAATTGAGTTTAAATTTTTTTATGACTTTAAGGAGGTTATTCCATATAGAGTATTACTTTAGAGAGGTTTTAATATATATAGTTTGGACTCTAACTAACAAGGTGAGAAACATTTTAGTGTGACCGTCGTATTTTCATACAGTGTTGTTATTCCACTTGTTATAATATGTGTTGATGGCATAGTATATTCTAATAGACCAAATGTATAACATCAATAATTACCTTGGAGGGCTAATGATTTCATTACATGGACTCATCTGTGCAACAGGCTCTATGCAATTTGAAACGAAAATGAAATCCTGAAAGAACTTGTTTTTGGCCTTTGGAGAATATGGAAATGCCGGAACGAGGTGTTTTTCAAAGGAACACTTAAATCACCGGTAGAAGCAACGGAAATTTGGAAGGAAAGGGTGATAGAATACAAGGAAGCACAACGGGCGAGCACAACAACCACAGATGCAGTGGATGGAACCAATGAACTGGAATTTGCAGGAAGGAAGGTGAGATGAAAAAGACCAGAGTTTGGGACACTTAAGGTGAATTTTGATGCTGCTTGGAATCCCCAAATACATAAAGGTGAAGTAGGATGGGTTATAAGGGACTTTGCCGGCCTGCTGCACTCTGCAGGAGGCTCGGGAGACCTGTACTTCCATTCTGATGCAATGGCTGAAGCTACTGCATTGAGGGTGTGCAAAGGAAGGCATCCAAGAGATTGAAACTGATGCAAAGACAATCGTGTAGATGATCAATAAGGAAACGGGAGTTGATGCATCTTTGGAGGCTATCATTGACGACATCTGGAATCTTGCTGAAACCTTCCAAACCGCAACGTTCACGTATGCCCATCGGGAATCCAACCATGCTGCTCATGTTGTTGCATCTTATGTCTCGAAGTATGGCGGTGTCCATTCATGGGTTTGTATTGGCCCAATTTTTATTTCAATATCTTGGCAGAAGAAGTAAACATTTCACTAAGAATCTAATAAATTTTTTGAGACAAAAAAAAAAGTAATTAGAAGATATACGTGTTAAGAGTGAATTGGTAACAATAAGTCACTAATACAATTACTCAAAAAGACAGTAAATCTCTCAGTTTAATTGCATGCACTGGCACTACCATCAATTCAAGGCATATTAATGGTCATGTTTAATTAAAGTTTGAGAAGTCACCAATATTCCCTCTGTAAATACTGCCAAATTTTTGAACTTCAGAAGAATTAGGTAATTAAAAGTCTCATAATATCATCATCAGAAGTAAACATAGAAGTCTCAAATCAAAAGCATATATAGTAGTGAGTAGCATATCCATTCTCAACCAGCACCGATGGAGAATGAATCTTAACTGTCCTTAATAGGATCCCTAATTGCAATCCAAAGCATAGACTTATACATATAATCAAAAGAGCATCAAGGTCCATTTCCAAGTAGAAGATGAACAGAGAGAGAGAGAGAGAGAGAGAGAGAGAGAGAGAGAGATGTGATGAGATGAGGTTGACCTATGTCCTAACCATGGTTGGTGCGTTAGTGGAGAAGAACCCAAGGGAACCAAAATATCTTCCAAGGATTACATGCAGCTGCTTTTGAACTCCACATCCATTAATGGAGTGCTCAAAAGGATGATGAGATTAATGTACTAGCAAAAGCTAAAAGCTAATGCTAAAAACTATCCCTCCTAAAATTAGTGAAATGGGGCCAAAACTCCCATAGTTTAGCCACACTTGATGAATTTACATGAAACGAACTAGAGTTTGTGATTTTCTTCCCTTTACCCTAAAGGAAAGGATCGATCGTTGGTTGGTTGGTTAGACACATTATGTGAAAGGTGACAAAAACTGGGTAAAGCTTTATAGAGACATGACTGTTCTTAGCTAGTTTCAAAATCCTAAGACTAGATGTTAACAGCCAAAACAATTGGGGCATTCCATGCCCATGTTTTTTTCCCCTAAAACTGCGCGCCTTTGTTTGTTTGAGGTGATTGATTAGCTGAAGATAGAGGGATAAAACATTTTTGGATTGAAATTTTTCAAAAGTGAAGGGCTTGCTATTTGTGTTGAATTTACAATATTTGCAAACCATTTTATGCATTTCTTTAGCCTTCCTAGGCCAAAAGTTACATTTTTCTTTTGTTGCCTCAGCCCCTCCAGGGCTAAGAATTTTAGAGGAAAAAAAAAAAAACTATTTTCCAACTTGGCTAAACCCAATAGCCTGAGTTGGTGTTTAAAATGATGCTTTCAAAAGAACTCTTCAAGGGGAAAATGAAATGCATGAGTATGCATGAGATGCACGTACCCCAGCCAATTGTGGAGATGGAATGATTTCATGTAGCCCCTTTGGGAGGCTTTGTATTTGTGCAAATTAATTAGTCCAAATACCAATTGCTTGGGCTAATTAATTGTGTGTTAGACGGCGAGAGAGGGAGGAAGAGATGGAGAAGTGAACCATGGTTAGGCCAGAGGTTGCCGAAAACTCAGAAGCATATGCAGCTGATGAGGGTGGAATCGAGTTTGAATAATTGAAGCCATGCATGCATGCACGCACTTTGGGATGAACTAGCGATGAGGGATTGGTGCAGGAAGGGCCACGGTTACGCCTGTGGCACAGCAAAACACACTGTCAAGGATATTAGCGTCTCCATCTATCTCAACCAAGATTAACTAGTTTAAAAGTTAAGAAATTTCTCTCATCTCAATCTAACAAAAATCAAATTCAAGTAATTACCTGGTGATTGCAAGGCGGGTGAGGGCGCAAGAGAAATGGGAGGACCATAGTGCTGGTAGCCTCCAACTCCACTTGAATTCATGGTCGAATACTGAAAAAGCTGCTGCTGCTGCTGCTGGTGTGGGTATTGGATACCAGTTGCATAGCTCGGCACACCTGAGCTACCATATGCAGCTGCTGCGGCTCCTCCATTCCCTTCTGATCCATATGAAAGATAAGGGTAAAAAGCCGCCGCGGCTGCTGCTCCGGCCACCATCCCAGTTGCAGGGCTTGTCCCGTACATAGGATACTGGCCTGCTGCCCCTCCGTACAAACCATAGTAGTTCTGAACATATATACCACATTGAACAGAAATAAAATCATCACTACCTTCTAGGAGTTAGTTAATTAATTGAAAATTACCTTAATTAAATTCAAGTTCAATTACTTGGTATTAGTATCTAGAAAGAAAAAGAAATTTTTATTTTTTTATTTTTTAATATCAGTAAACACTCAGCAAGCCGTGAAACTAATGCTGTGGAGTCTGTACATATGGGTTCCCAGTTACTTTCATATATGGTCGTGTTTCCTGTTTGTTTCCTTTCCTGTTCTGTTGTGTGTGCTGTTTGGTTTAGATCATAGTGAAAGCCCAACTACCAAGTTGGAACACGGGTGTATGTTAATCAAAGAAAAAAAAAAGTTTGGTTGATGGGAATTAGTTGAAGAAGTTAAATTGTTTTTAACAACTTGCCAACTTGGTATCGCATACATGGAACTGCCAAGACATGCAATGCATATGTGTCGGTTGGTCCCCTTTCCTTTTACTCCTTACGTAATATGGACGCTGTTGGAAGAGTAAAGTGCGTGCCTTTAGATTAATGTTTGATTAAAGAAAGAGAACATGAGAAAGCCAAATGGGTATAATGTTTTAGAGGAATTATTTGAGCTCA
Source organism: Pyrus communis (assembly GCF_041283825.1). Classification (NCBI taxonomy): domain Eukaryota; kingdom Viridiplantae; phylum Streptophyta; class Magnoliopsida; order Rosales; family Rosaceae; genus Pyrus; species Pyrus communis. The sequence continues at coordinate 35,274,441 of NC_142569.1, read as the reverse complement.
GAAATGAAAATGCAAATTAATGAGTAGTGTTACACTTACCATCTATTTACACCATTATTTGTATTATCTCTCTAATAGAGGTAGGTACGCATGTGAGTCTATCTCTATTAAAGAGATGGTACAAGTAAGTGGTAAGAGAAACATTTTTATAAGTTAATTAAGGTAATAATATAATATAATAGAAAAAGGAGAAGATTGTACAAACCGTAGGGTAAGTGTAGTCTGGCGAGTATGAAGAGTACCTGATCGAAACGGAAAAAGTTACAAGTCAGTCAGCATCTACTAAACAAGACAATATCGATTGTACGTATTCAATCGATGTGTATATTACTTTTATATGCAGCAAATTCATGCATGGTAAAAAAATACATATGCATGTTAATTAAGGTTGCGAATGCAATGCAGGCATGCGAAATTGATGATATAATCTGCATGTAATATGTGTATATATATTACATGTACTCTGTGTGTGTTTTGGGGTGGCGGAATGACAACCATGCCAAAAGGAATGAATATTGATCGCACTCATTTGTGTATGTGGTGGAGAGAGATATGAGCGTGCTTTTGAATCTTGATACGTAGTAGGGCTACTTTAATGAGGATGATGAGGTTGGGTGGTGGAAGCGCATGAGTTGGTAAAGCACGTGCAGCTTTCCATGCTCACATATTCATACAGCTAGCAAAGATGGATGGGGGTACAATATATAGCATAGCATATAAAGCATCTTCATCATCAATATATACAATATATATAGTTTTCTATGAAAAGACATTTGGTGCTCCTAGTATTTTAACTATTAAATCTTATTTTTTATATTTTTAAATAAAAATTTAACGTTGAAACCAGGTAGTTCGGAATACCAAAAAACAGTTTCAGTTAGCCATAAATAAAGGCTGTAAAGTAACCCTAGTTATATTATTTGATGATGGAGATGGTCAAATGGTCAATAAACGGGTACAATATATGCATACCCATAAAGATTGTAAGGTATCCCTTGTTGGATGGCATAATGAGGGAAGCTTGCTGCAGAGGGAAAAGCTGATCCCACTCCACCTCCAAACCCTGTTCGGAATGACCCCATTACCCTCCCAAAGCTCCTGCCTCCTCCTCCTCCTCCACCTGCCCATCATCCCCAGGCCAGTTAATCTCTTTGTCATTAAAATCATTATATTTCCAACAATAAACTTTGATTATACGTCACTGTTCAAATTAAAGACATCTCTCTACATGCTGCATAAATAAGTAATAACATCAGAGATTAACATTATTTCTCTAAAATATATAATACACGAAATTGCATTAACATTAATCTAATGATAAAATAATCAGAAGAAGGGGAAGAGTAATATATTGCATGCCACTAATTAACTCAAGCTTAATATTTCTACCATGATCAGTTTCTAACTTTTTATATCTGCTTGAACGAAGTTCAAATTAAGAAGAGGATGGAAATATGGTTCTTTAGAATGGTACGTATTGCATAACACCAATTTTTTATATATAGATATATATCCAACTATTTTTGCAAAAAGCACATGAGATGTTGGACTCGTTCGATAAAATTGATTAAACTTAAATAAAAAAAAAAATTGCAGAAATAAACTTATTTCTTAGTTGAGGAATATCCAAAGCTGCACTATTGCATATGTTTCACTGTGAAAAGAATTTTCCTCAAATAAGAATATTTTCGGACCACAGTCAAAATCTAATATATTCAATAACCTCTTCTTGGAAAGCACCAATGATATTAGTGAGGAATATCCAAAACTCTTAAGACTGTTCGCTAGCTGCCTCAACAAGTTAATTAACAAGAGCTGATGGTAATAGAAATAATATATAAATTAAAGTACCTTATATTAAAAGATAAGTATATGTGTTCACGTGAAAACGCGAGATTAGTTCATGATGAAGCTTTTGCAAGCTAAGATCCATGTATAACCTATGTTAGTTCAAACAGTACCTATATATATATATATATATATATGTATATGACAACATATGGTACCTTAATCATACAGAATTAAAATAGATTAATTAAAGAAGAAATAGAATATTACCATGCTTCGGAGTTGAAGGCTTGGATCTCTGAACACCGAGAGAAGCAAGGTTGCAGTTGGCCCTCCTCCCATCAATCACGGGAGCAGCATCCACACAAGCTCTCATCGCAGCTTCGGCTTCCCGAAAAGTTACCTACATATACACGTATAATCAAAATAATAATTAAATACCGTATTTAGATCTTTCATTTATTTCAAGATCTATCTAAGTGGCCAGCTAAAAACCCTATATACAATATATTGCCTGAAATGAAAGGGAAAGTGCATACAAATCCGTAGCCTTTAGATCTTCCAGTGGCCTTGTCAGTGATAACAACGGCCTCCAAGATGTCTCCAAACTGTTCAAAGTATTTCTTCATGGTTTCCTTCTGGGTTTCCCATGCCAACCCTCCAACAAACACCTTGGTGTAAGTCGTGTCGCCAAACTGCCCTGCCAGATTAGCTGGAGTCATCTTCAATTCTTGATTGATCGTGGCGATATGATGATATGATCAGCTCTTGATCGATCTCTCAGAAATCCTGTGCGGTGGTGTTGATGTTACTAATTACGAATTGAGTCCTATATATATATCTAGCTAGCTACTAATAATTGGTACGCACTACACTAACAATAGATCTAGCTCTAGCTTAGCTGCTGCTGGTGCTGTTCGTGGTGGTGGCGGCGGTACAAGAAGAAGAAGAAGAAGAAGAAGACGGATCTTGCTTGATATTCTGATTGGTGAATTTGGGGGTGGTGGTGGTGGTGAGGGTGTTGATAGCACACAGACAGACAATTAGGTCAGAGATCAACAAAAAGAGCAGAGAAGAGAAAACTAAAGAGAGAGAGAGAGAGAGAGAGAGAGAGAGAGAGAGAGAGAGAGAGAGAGAGAGGGAGGGAGGAAGCGAAAGTTAGAAAAAAGTGGAAAGCCCCTCTCTTAATACGGACATGAATTATATACACAGCCAGCCCCCACCTCTTGAACATTATTGTGCCAAATTCACTCATGCTCTACCTTTGGCGCGTCTTTATCACACTCCTCTCTACTCAACATGACTTCCAATTAGGTTTTATTAATAATTATTTTCTGGTCTGAGACTCCCAAACATGAATAATGGTGATCCCTTATAGGTACATGACTTCCAATTAGGTTTTATTAATAATTATTTTCTGGTCTGAGACTCCCAAACATGAATAATGGTGATCCCTTATAGGTACATGACTTCCAATTAGGTTTTATTAATAATTATTTTCTGGACTGAGACTCCCAAACATGAATAATGGTGATCCCTTATAGGTGCAGGGTTCCACGCGTAATCATAAGAGAGTGGGAATGGCTTCTGTTTGCATTATTATGTCTTTCATTCATTGTTGTCGTTTGATTATTTTAAGGGGGAGATGTTGAGTGACCTATTAGCCCCTGTCTTTGTACCAAAATTACGAAACTTACCAACAACAAGTGCCTTCGTTTCTTCAACATTTTAGTGGCATGTGAGCCACACTGATCAGTGGCGGGAACGGAACGGAACGGGGAAAGTTAAGTTTTTGGAGGGAATGATCGTCAATCAGAAAAACAGCAATCACGGGAAGTCAAAGGTCAGCCGTCCAGTTGGCAACCGCCGCTGTTTACAGTGGAAGATGATCCTTTCCGGATCTTCTCCGAATTTCTTCCTCCTAATCCACCAAATCAATGAATTCGTGTCATTTAAATTTAATCCAATGACTGAAGTTATTATAACTTTTAAATTGGTCCCTTGTTTGTAGTCATCGGATCAAATTTCAATGACACAAATTATCTAATTTGGTGAATTAGGATGAAGGGATCCAGAGAGTATTCCTTTCCTTCCAGATCCACTTTGTGGGGATCTTAGGGATCCTCACATCCAAGTCATTCATCATGCATTGTGCGATCAGTTTTCATCAGATATTATTTGTATTTCATTTTAAATAAAAAATCAAATGATTTCTGACTTCACGGTACATGATGAATGACTAAGATGTGAGGATTCTTAGGATCCCCACAAAGCATATTCGCATGGGATCCAATTCCTTTACAGTCTCCAACAATCATTTAAAAAAAAAGAGAGACTAAGGACCTGTTTGATACTCTACTTGAATCCAACTTGTTAAACTCAAAAACAATTTTCAAGTTTTAGGTCTTAAAAACTTGTTTGGTAGAACTATTTTCAAAAACTGAACTCAAGAATAACTCAAAAATATAGTATATTCTCTAAAACATAAAAAGTGACGTTTTAGAGTTTTAAAATTAAACTCACTCATTTCTTTTCTCTCACTCCAAATCTATCTATCTTTTCTTCTTTCTCTCTCCTCTTTTTTTTTAACCTTTTTCGTCTCTCCTCTAATCCGCTCTCTTCATTCTCTCAGTTCTTTCTCTCACTTCTCTTCCTCTCTATCTCGTCCGAACCTCTCTCTTCTTCTTTCTCCTTTCTTCAATCATCTCTTAATTTATTTTCTCCTCTTTTCTCTTTCTCCCTCTCCTGCGATCCCCTCTTTTTAGATCTCTTTGTTTAGTTTAAATCGTAAGATTTAAAAAATTTAAATCGCAAACCAATCAAGTTTTTTAGTCCTAAAGAAAATTGTTTTCAAAAAATATTCTTAAGAAATATTTTGAGAAATGATAAAAAATTTCAAATAGGATACCAAACAGACCCTAAATTTTGTAAATTAAATTTAGAAATTAAATAATATGATTATAGATGATTGAATTATGTGTCAAGCATAGTGACATTACCATGCTACTTTATCTGGGTTCACCAGTTCACCTAGGCAGCTAGGTCTTAAAGATGTATTTTTGGAGGCTAACTATACTTTTCATTTGGCAACGTCTTCGAAAGAAGTTGGTGAGATTCTAATTTTCTGATGTTTTAAAATTGTATTCATTTATGTCTTACATAAGTACAAACGACTAGTTTACCAAAAAAAAAAAGAGGTACAAATGACTAAGACCTGGTTTGGTACTGAGGTGATTCTGAAAAAAGCTGGTATCAAAAAAAGCTGGGAGCTGTTTTTGTGTTTGGTAAACATTTAGCTTCAGTTTTTTTTCACAGTTTTGGGTGAAAAAAAAGCCAAAAACAAGAAGCTACAAAACCCAGCTTTGAAAAATCGGTTTTTTTCATATCTGTTTTACATAAAAGTTTACCAAACACTATAATACTGTTTTTTTTTTCAAAAGCACTTTTACAAAAAAGTTTACCAAACACTCTACTGCTTTATTTCACAGCCGCTTATTCTCACAGTACAGCAGAATCAGCTTTTTTTCAAAGCACAGCAATACCAAACCAGCCCTAAGCCTCTGCTAAATTGTTGTGTTTTGTTGTCAATATGATTCCAATGTGTTTTGGTGAGATTTTAAATTGATGTGCCTATATATAAATATCACATCCCGACCCGGGCGGGACCACTTCCTGACCTCGACTCCGCCATAGCACGATATTGTCCATTTTGGACCCCTACCACACCCTCACGGTTTTGTTTTTGGGAACTCACACAAGAACTTCCCATTGCGTCACCCATCATGGGAATGTTCTCACGCGTTACTCGCTGGGTTACCCATCACAGGATCCATTCCCTTGGGCAATGTGGGATGTTACAATCAATCTCTTGTTCACCATGTCATCAATTTAAAATAGTCAATTAGAAAGAAGACATAAATTGATAAAATTTCAATACCTTGTAATGCTACAGTGTAATATGAAAATTTTGAAGTTGAAGAATAAGACTGTAGGATTGTTAGTTTTTGTTCTAGTTTCAAATTCCACTAATAGTTACTTGTCACATCCCAGCCCGAGGTCCACCGCATCCCGGGCCCGCTCCACCACCGTAGCACGATATTGTCCACTTTGGGCCCCAACCATGCCCTCACGGTTTTGTTTCTAGGAACTCACACGAGAACTTCCCAGTAGGTCACCCATCATGGGAGTGCTCTCGTGCGCTACTCGCTTAACGTCAGAGTTCCCATGGAACCCGAAGCCAGTGAGCTCCCAAAAGGCCTCGTACTAGGTAAGGATGGGAATATACATATAAGGATCACTCCCTTGGGCGATGTAGGATGTCACAATCCACCCCCCTTAGGGGCCCGACGTCTTGGTCAGCACATACGCGGCCAGGGTTAGGCTTTGATACCAAATTGTCACATCCCGACCCGGGGTCCACCACATTCCAGGCTCGCTCCACCACCGTAGCACGATATTATCCGTTTTGGACCCCGACCACGCCCTCACGGTTTTGTTTTTAGGAACTCACATGAGAACTTCCCAGTGGGTCACCCATCATAGGAGTGCTCTCACGCACTACTCACTTAACTTCGGAGTTCCCATGGAACCCGAAGCCAGTGAGTTCCCAAAAGGCCTCGTGCTAGGTAAGGATTGATAACAGTGTTCAGCAAGAAACCAGAAAATACAATAGAGAAGAAGAAAGAGAAAGAAAGATAGAGACGAGAGATAGAGAGAGAGAGATATGATATTTTTGTGTATTACAATCTGATTACTGCTTACAAGATATTTCACACTTATATATCCAAGTGTTATCTTATCTCCTAAGCTATATAACCTCCCATCTCTAACTAACTAACTGTCTTTTATATTCCTTTTTACACATTTGTGTCTTTGACCATACTACCCTTCAATATCCCCCCGCAATCTGAACTTGGGGACCCAAGTTTAAGATTGGAACAATGTTTGACAAATAATGGTCCGTGCAACCCGTTGGTAAGAATATCAGCAGATTAATCTTCAGTGGGAATGTAGGATACAGCCAAATCACCTTGTTGCACTTTCTCGCGAACAAAATGATAATCCATATCCAAGTGCTTGATTCGAGAATGAAAAACTGGATTGGCACTTAGTGCAATCGCAGGCAAACTATCACAGTGAATAACAGGTGATGTGGGCAGAAACACATCCAAATCCTTCAAGACTGCCCTTATCCACGCTAGATCAGCTGCAGTGTGAGCCAAGGCTTTGTACTCTGCTTCAGTAGAACTGCGAGAAACAGACCCTTGTTTCTTTGACTGCCATGAAATAGGACTGTTGCCAAGAAAAACAAGATAGCCAGTCACAGACCTCCGAGTGTTCAAATCAGCTGCCCAATCAGAGTCTGAAAAGGCCTCGAGACTCGGTGTTGTAGCTGCTGAAAATACCAGACCATATTGATTGGTACCCTTAAGATACCTTAAGATTCTCTTCACTGCGCCAAAATGAACCTCAGTTGGGGCTTTCATAAATTGACAAACTGAATTAACCGCAAAAGCAATATCTGGCCTAGTAAAAGTCAGGTATTGCAGAGAACCAAGAATGCTTCTGTAAAATGTAGGATCGGACAATGGCATTCCTTCAGTGAGAAGCAACGAGTTGTGTGGCTTACATGGTGTTGGGGATGACTTACAAGAATCCATTCCAGCTTTATGAAGCAAATCTGTGATATATTTCGATTGAGTGACACATATATCCCCATTTGAAGAATATGAAATCTGGAGGCCTAAGAAATAGCTAAGTCTGCCCAAATATTTCAGTTCAAACACTTCCGAGAGTTCGTGAATGACCTGTTGAATCTGGACAGAATTCGAGCCTGTCAAAATTATATCATCCACATACAACAGGAGAATAATGATATCACCACCAGTGTGCTTAACAAACAAACTTGTGTCAGACAAGGAAGCATGAAATCCCATAGCACACAGATAGGTGGTAAACTTAGAATTCCAGGCCCTTGGTGCCTGTTTAAGGCCATACAGAAATTTAACAAGTTTATAGACATAAGTAGAACAGGTTGGATCCACAAAACCTTGAGGTTGGTGCATATAAACCTCTTCTTGTAAATCCCCATGCAAGAAGGCATTTTTAATATCCAATTGTTTCAATTCCCAGTGATTCATCGCAGCTATAGCAAGAATGATTCTTACAGTTGTATGGCGAACAACAGGACTAAAAGTCTCGGAATAATCAAGACCATGCTCCTGTGAAAACCCTTGAGCCACCAATCGAGCTTTGTATCTCGATACACTACCATCAGACTTCTTTTTGACCTTGTAAACCCATTTACTACCAACCACAGATCGATTACTAGGATATGGAACTAGCTGCCAAGTCCCCTGAGCCCTGAGAGAGTCATATTCTTCCTGCATAGCTTGCTACCAATGGGGAAGACTTGCAGCTCTTCGAAAATTAGAAGGCTCTTTAGTATCAGTAATAGCTGTCACATAGGAATAGCCACCAGAGAACACTTCATCTGCTGTAACATATAAAGATTGTAGTTCTGGAAAAGATGTCAAATAAGCAACATAATCTTGCCGTTGTATAGTCCCACTTTTCAATCGTGTAACCATGGGATGACTAGCCACTGCATCTGGGGACATGGAATGATTGTCAGAATGTTCACTGAGTTGAGAAGAGACAGGAATTGATACCTCCAATGGAGAACTCTGATGAACAGACAACAAGGGTGATGCATTGACTTCTGGAGGAAATTCATGAGAAGCTACCATGTCAGAACTGGAATGCACATTGGACACTTGCTGCGAAGAAACTGGATCTAATGTGGAATCTGCACTGGATAGAGATGTTGTACTGTGAACTGCAGGAATAGGCATTTGAACCACAACCACATCACTTGATATGTTCTTAGACTTGCCAGGACTAAGACACCCTCGAGCTAAGTCTGTTTTATAGGGAAACATTTCCTCATTGTATATCACATGCCTAGACAATAACAATTTACCAGTGTTGATATCAAAGCAAATAGCTCCTTTGTATCCCAAGGCATAACCAAGAAAAACACACAGGGAAGATCTAGGTTGAAACTTATTACTGGTATATGGACGCAGGAAAGGATAAATGGCAGTACCAAAGACCCTAAAATTATGAATATCAGGTGTGTGTCCAAACAATATTTGATAAGGAGACTTAAACTCTAAGACTTGAGATGGCATTCTGTTAATCAAGAGAACTGCATGAGCACAGGCATGATACCAGAACATTTGAGGCAAACTTGCTTCTGTCATCAAAGTAATAGCAGTTTCAACTACATGTCGATGTCTCCTTTCAGCAATACCATTCTGCTGAGGAGTATAAGGACAGGAAACCATGTGAGAAATGCCTTTACTTGCTAGAAACTCCTTAAACTGTTTACTCATATACTCACCTCCCCCATCAGATTGAAAACACTTAATGGAAGCATGAAACTAATTAAACACAAATGCTGTGAACTTCACAAAAATAGAACAAGCTTCTGATTTATTAATCATGGGAAAAATCCACATGAATCTGGAAAATTCATCTACAAAAGAAATGTAGTACCTATAACCTTCTATAGATGGGATTGAAGATGGTCCCCATACATCTGAGTGGACTTTCTCAAACAAACACTTAGCTTTATTTTGTCTTACTGGAAATACTTGTCTACACATTTTTCCTTGTACACAAGATGAACACAAAGATGAACAAGAATCTTTACTAGTACTAATCTCAGCAGTTTTCAACATTCTAGCTAAAATATCCCCTGATGGATGCCCTAGCCTTTGATGCCAAATCGCAATCCTGACTTTCTGTCCTAAGAAGGCAGCACATCGACTCAACCTTGTAGCAAATGATTTATCAAAAACAGTGGCTGGAATCTTGAAAAGTTCCCCATCATCACTCCTTCCGTGGTACAAAGTCACCCTTGTTGCTTTGTCCTGTATAAAGAAATCCACATCATCACAAACAAACCAACAGCTATTATCTTTGCATAACATCTTAACACAAAGAAGATTGGCAGTAATTTGGGGCACATGCAACACATTATGTAGAATTAAAGCATTAGTAGGAGTTGTAATTGTAGAAGAACCAATGTGCTTGACTGCCAAACCTTCACCATTTCCAATAGTTATCTTCTCATCACCATTGTATGAATTGACTTGAGAGAGTGCATGAACATTGGAAGTCATGTGATGTGTGGCTCCTGTGTCTAGAATCCAAGTATCCCCAGTGGATAACCCATGTCCAGTGTTCTGTGATGGATTCTGTCCAATATGAGCCTGTGCAGTCATGGCAGTCAAGGAAGAGGGTGGTGGAGTACTCTGATAGGCAAAATTATTGCGATGATAACACTCCAGGGCAATATGGCCTCTTTTCCCACAAATCTGGCAAGCAAGGAACCCTGAATTTCCAGTAGCAGCCCTGTGAAAACAATTAGCTGCTGTATGTCCCCTCCTAGAACATATTTGACATTCGGGTGACACACCAGATCTGTAGGATGTATTGCCATTCCAAGTATTACTCCTTTGAAATCCATTACCAGAAAATCCACTGCCATTCTGTGACTGAACACCTTTACCATTGCCATTAAAACTACCATTGTTCCCTCTGTGACCAGATGGATTTCCACTACTAGAGAAGTTTCTTGAACCAGTAGTACTTCTATGATCAAAATTACCAGTGTTAGAATTTCCATTATACCTCCTATTGCCCCCTGAGAAATTGGACTTCTGGACAAACCTGTCACTATTCCCCACAAAACCTGAGCCACCATGAAATGCATTAGAATGATCACCATCAAACTCCCCTTGAAATCTTTGAGAGTTGGAACTCTCCCCAACTTCAAAACCAGTATGATTATTGTGAAAACCTCTGGAGCCAGATCCATCTCCATTAACATACATTGCTGCCAAAGATGTACTCAAGAAGTTGAGCCCTCAAATCTTTGTATGAAAGCGGAAAATCCCTAGCCAATATCACAGTTTTTATCATCTCAAACTCAGGAGGTAAACCAGATAGCACAGCTATAAGAAAATCATTCTCAGTGATCCTTTCTCCAGCAGAAACTAGTTGATCCTTAATGGCTTTAACCCGTAAAAGAAACCTATCCACAGATTCCCCACCTTTTTGAATAGTGTGGAACTCACTTTTCAGTTGATTGATTCTAACCATAGAGACAGATGCAAATCTTTCTTGCAAACAAGTCCATGCCTCACACGCTGTCTTACTACCAATAATGTGTTCCATAACATCATCAGATAGTGTAGCAATGAGAAGACTGAGCAAGGCTAGATCCTTCTTCACCCAATCTTTATATGCCATAGTAACTTCAGTTGTAACTCCGGACTCTGTATCAATAACAAATCTCGGAGGACATGGATCTTCACCCGTGAAATGATCAAAAAGATCATACCCCCGAAGAACAGACTGGAACTGAAAACTCCATTTAACAAAATTGTCATCTTGAAGCTTGACCGTAAGCATCCCAAGTAACCCTTCAATCTTGACATTCGACCCCATTGAAAAATCAAACACTGCACCAAAATATGATCTTAACACCAAAAAAAAATACTACCCTTCGTTGCTAATGGCTATCGGCCTTTTTCTTTCTCCAACACACAAACACGTATCACAATCAAACAATGGCTATCGGCCTCTTACAAACTCAAATAATGGCTATCGGCCTTTAATCTTGCTAATAATGGCTATCGGCCTTCAAATTCATAGACAAAAACCAAACAATCTTCACCTAGAACATATCACAAACAGATGGTGTGCAATGCGAAAACAGAAACCAAGAACCTGATATGAACGAACCCCTTGCCCCTTTTTTTTTTTTGACAAAGAAACTCTGTGATCTTGCAGCAAACATTAACCAGCACTCGCAATTCTTTAAACTCCAGCGGAAGAAACGGCACCAAGAATCGTCCGAGCAATTGATACCATGATAACAGTGTTCAGCAAGAAACCAGAAAATACAATAGAGAAGAAGAAAGAGAAAGAAAGATAGAGACGAGAGATAGAGAGAGAGATATGATATTTTTGTGTATTACAATCTAATTACTGCTTACAAGATATTTCACACTTATATATCCAAGTGTTATCTTATCTCCTAAGCTATATAACCTCCCATCTCTAACTAACTAACTGTCTTTTATATTCCTTTTTACACATTTGTGTCTTTGACCATACTACCCTTCAATAAGGATGGGAATATGCATTTAAGGATCACTCCCTTGTGCGATGTGGGATGTCACATTACTTGTATTGATTCTGATAATCGAAAATTTCAATTTTCCGCCGTCGTAGTTTAAAAGAAATTTTTGGATTAGTTTTCATGTATAGTTTTTTCTGACTGGGTACATTTGGCCTAGATCAGTTGTTTGTTAAAATTTTGTTTTATTTCCAATTACATGATCAAATTACAATTGAAATAGCTGACAACTAGTTGATGAGTCTGAAACCACGAAATGGATTTCGAATTCGATTTAGCGGGCTCTTTGTCAGCAGTAGGAAGAGTAGCAGCATGAGTCTGAATTGTGTCATCCAAATAACCAAATAAATTGTGACCTCACAAGAAATGGTTTCACCTGACTAAGACAAAGAAGATAGTTAAAATCAGTGAGTTTCAGAAAGTGAGCAATTTTAGGATCGGAGAGAGAGGGTCCAATGGGGGTAGAGGAGGAAGAGGCCTGAGTAGTCATGGTGGAAAAGGGGGGAAAGGGGTCACGGCACAAGGTAAAATATATTTGGTAAATATCCTAGGGGACGACAAGGATTGAGAAAAAAGGGAGAAGGTTAGGGTTTTACTAGGAAGGAAAACCTAACTGTATTAATTTTTAGCATTGGCAACAGTAAGAAACGAATAGATAGCAGCCATGTTAAAGTAAAAGAAGAAAAATAAAATAGTGAAGAAGAAAAAGAAGCATCTTATCTCGTGGAAGATTTTTTTTTTTTTTTTTTTTTTTTGTTGAAAAGAAAAAAGTTCTAGATATTGAGTATTGATTAGATGAACCAGCCACTTAATTTGTATATTTACTGTTTTGACCCCTTCCTAATTTTGTTGTATTTTGTTTTATCTGAAGTTGTAAAATTACGAAAATGCATCTGAAAGGGCTAAGTGGAATTTCTACATGGACATTTGAGCGCAAACAGAACGTAAATCAAACTTGTAAAGAAGAAGTCAAGGGAAATTTGATAATTTTCACTCACATAACTGAGTGGAACTCTTGGTATTCTTGCACATGGAAAATATCTCTTTATTTACTAAAATTGGCTAGCTTTTGATGCATATTGAAGAGAAAAAGCCTATTAATTCAGGGTCCTTTTCACCTCAGAAAATAGTGGAGGTCGGGAAAGAGGCCATAAAAGTTCCAATTAAGGTCAAAGCCCATAGAAGATTAAGAAACCCAAGGCCCAAGGGAGTTAAAAAGGGATATGCCCAAGCGTTAGAGCCAACTGCTTACTAGCCTGGTTCGACTGAGAAACATAAAATACTTTCTGACCACCAAGAACCCATGGGAAGACTGACAACTTTATGACACAAGGCTTTAGGAATAGGCCTACACAAACACCAATCAGGCCACGTGTCAATCACCAATAAAAAACAGAAGTTTAGGACGGGACATAAGGTGGTTGAAACATTGCTTAGAGTGACATTGTTACCTAATCAAGGTCGAATAGGTCGCTCAACATGTATTGATCTATAAGGATGTGCAATTCCGACTGAGCAAACATCACTTCATTGCTAAATGTCGACCTGATATGTTTGGGTCCTGCAAGAGAACAAAAGATAATAACAAAAGTTATAAAAAAAAAATTAAAAAAAAAAAAAAAAAAACATTTGCAAGTGGTCCCTTACCATAGTTGTGGATGCAAATTTCTTCCTCCTTATTATTGGACAAAATTGCACCTACAAAACAAATAACACCTTAGGTCAAGGCCAAGAGCATCACGCGCCCGCAATGAATTAGGGCGGGGGGGGGGGGGGGGGGGCTTTGGCCGAAGAACCTCCGATGCCAAAGTTAGAATTTAGAGAGAAAAGTGTTTGGAGAGCTTTTGGGAGTTTTGCAAGAGTGTGGAACTAGTTTTTCAAAGAAAATGGAGTCCTATTTATAAAGCATGGCCGGCCCTTGGATATTTTTTCGGTGGTGTAATGGTGATTAATTTGGTGATTAATGGATTAATTAGGAATTAATCCATTAATTAGCCTAATTAATTTAATTTATATGGAAGGTTTTGAAGGTTATGGAATGATTTCCTTGTAGAAGATATGGAGTAAAGATGGATGAGATAAATTTGAACTTGTTACCTATTTTGGGCACTCTTGACTCGGTTGATGGATGATTCTCCACTGCTTACGTGTAGGAAACCCGATATGTCTCAAGGGTAATTTTGTCATTTTTACCTAAAAATCCACGTGTCGCTTCTTGATTATTTTTGGCTCCACCGTGAGTATATGTTTGTCCATAGGCTTAACTGAGAGTGCAAGCTCCTCCATGCACTAAAACAGGAGTATACGTTATCTCAGGGGTCTAGTCAGGAGAGTACTCCGTTAGAACGCTCGGTTCGTGACCGGTCAAGTGGCTGCTTGCTGGGATGCTGGTGGAGAGGTTCGTTTGCCTTTGTCCTTCTTCGGGACACCTCGTCCGGGGCACATTGGATCTCTGTGTGTTGCAAGAGTTGATTCACCAAGGTTGTCTGTTGTGCAAGGGTGCTCGTCCACTCTATGACTTGTCGAGACAAGTGTTGTTCGCCAATTGGATTGGAAGAGCTTGGAAGGAATATGCCTCCTTGTGCAGTGGAAGTGTGGTAGGCTCCGGGCAGATAGTCTTGGGCCAATTTGGGCTACTTAGAATGTCGCGGGAGCAAGCTTTGCCACGGGAACAGGCTGGGCTACGAGAGTGGGCTGCTCGGCGTATGATGCATGCGGGTACGAGGCTTGGGCTCAGCTTAGCAACGCGTTGGGCATGGAGTGACATGGCTTGGGTCGTGGCCTTAGTGCCGTGAGCCACCTTGGATGGCACGGCTTGGGCCGTGGTGGTGACACCATGGACCTTGCCACGAGTGGTTACCGTGGTAACTACCACGGTGGTTCCCGTGGTGGAAACTCGTGGTGGTGGTGCCGCTCCACCTATTGTCACATTTAGCCTCGTGGATCGCCGTAGTCCCATCTCTTGAATGTTGAAATTTTCATTCGTTGAATTTTCTAAATTTCTAGCCATTGTATTTCTATTTTACGTTTTATCAAAGAATTTTTGCAATTAAAAAATTCTAATAATAAGAATGTACGAAAAATCTACAAATGGACAAGAAAATAGAAAATCTTGGATGCGAGAGTCTTCTATGAGTGTGGGACTCAACTCTCAATGAAAACACCAATTTGTGGATGTAAAATTCTTCTTCCTTGTTCTTGGACAAAATTGCACCTACAAAATAAATAACACCTTAGGTCAAGGCCAAGAGCCTCACGCACCCACGATGATTGGGGGGGGGGGGCTTTGGCCGAAGAACCTCCGATGCCAAAGTTAGAATTTAGAGAGAAAAGTGTTTGGAGAGCTTTTGGGAGTTTTGCAAGAGTGTGGAACTAGTCTTTGAAAGAAAATGGAATCCTATTTATAGAGCATGCCCGGCCTTCTTTGGAAGAGACAGTGGCCGGCCCTTGGATGTTTTTGGGGTGATGTAATGGTGATTAATTTGGTAATTAATGGATTAATTAGGAATCAATCCATTAATTAGCCTAATTAATTTAATTTATACGGAAGGTTTTGAAGGTTATGGAATGATTTCCTTGTAGAGGATATGGAGTAAAGATGGATGAGATAAATTTGAACTTGTTACCTATTTTGGGCACTCTTGACTCGGTTGATGGATGATTCTCCACTGCTCACATGTAGGAAACCCGGTGTGTCTCGAGGGTAATTTTGTTCTCTTCACCTAAAAATCCACATGTCGCCACTTGATTATTTTTGGCTCCACAACAGTGGTGGAAAGACGTTGAGCCCTTGCATGACATCGTGGATTCAAACCCCGTTGGTGGCTAACCTAATATCTAATCTAACAAAATCTATCGTTTGAAATTTTTTTATAAAAAAACATTTATTACCCATTAAAAATAAACTATTATTAATTGTATTATTTACTTTCCATAATTGTAATTAGTATTTTTTATAATTGTAATTAGTGTTTTATAAAAAAAAGGTAATAACAAAAATTATTAAAAAAAACATTTATTACCCACTAAAATAAATTTGAAGATGCTGTCAAATTTGATAGTAACTCACTCTTCTACCATTTCATGTCATGCCACATAGGAATTGACATTTCGGTTGAAAAATACTAGTGCTGTCTTTTTTTACCGTTATTGCTGATGTGAACTTTTTGACATCTCCTTTGGAGATGCTCTTAAGGGCTTATATAAACAAGTGAGAACCTCTTGTAAGGGGGTCGGACAACTAAAGGAAAAGAGAATTATATAAGGTTTAGTCGAGCACTATTTGTAACCTTTGAAATCTATGCAATCCGAGCAACAAATGGATGTAGGTAGTTTTGAGGGGTGAACCACTTAAATTGAGTCTCATTTCATTTCAGTTCCGATTCCGAACCCACCAAGGGTTAATTGTATTAAGTTTATTAACATGCAAATTTTGAGCGTTAACAATTTGGCATCGTTTATCGAAAACGCATACAATTTGGTTGTGTTTTCTACCCAACTGACTTAGACATTCCATGACAATGTAGTCAAACTCCCCTAGTCAAGCCGTAAGAAAGCAGAGATGGCTCATTCCATTGACGCCACATGACCCATAGGACAAAGGGAACAAAAAATAGAGGCCCGAGTACTGCCTGAGTGCTTAACAAGATCGCCCATTCCCCCTGGAGAGTCGCCTGCACCAGATCCGAGGGATAACAAAGGTTAAGAACACCTCGAGACCATTATACTGGCATACCGAGAATAGTCGAAACATCATTTCGCATAAATTCAACCTTGACTTGCACTGCAGACCCATTCGCCAGAAGCAGAAATCCTATGAGATTGAGCGTTATGAGGTCATGAATGTGGAAGTGGATAAACTACTCAACATTGAATTTACCAAGAAGGTAGATTACCAAGGATGGGTAGCAAACATTGTGATGGTCAAGAAGGCAACTTCGGTCGAAAAATCAAACAATTGGTGCATGTGTACGACTTACACGAATCTCAATGGGGCATGCTTGAATGATAGTTTTCTTCTACCATGTATCGACTAACTTGTGGATGCCACCGTGGGTCACAAATTCTTAGCTTTCCTCAATGCTTTCTCGTGGTACAACCAGATTTCCATTCACCTGCCAACTAGAACAATACAACTTTCAAAACCGACCGAGGACTTCATTATCGTAATGCCTTTCAGACTCAAGAACTCGGGGGCTATGTATCAGTGGTTTGTCACGCAGATGTGCGCCGACCATATAGGGAAAATGGTGGAGGTTTATGTAGACGATATACTTGTGAATAGTAGGAAGGAAAATCAGCACGTGGCCAAGCTGCCCAGAGTGTTTGAAATCCTCGATGCCTACAAGGTGAAGTTGAACCTTGATAAGTCTGCTTTCGCAATTGGCTTAGGAAGTTCTTAGGATTTATGGTAAGCTAGAGAGGGATAGAGGCGAATGTAGAGAAAATATGGGCACTCACCGACATGGCACCACCACAAGCAAAGAAGGAAATCTAGAATCACATTGTCCGTGTGGCGGCTATAAACCGGATCGTCTCTAGATCAACAGACCGATGCCTACATTTCTTCAAAGCACTCCCAAGAGCTACGCGGACGATTAAATGGACGACAAAATGCCAACAAGAATTCGTTGGCCAGAAAATGCACATTGGTCGAGCGCTAATGTTATCCAAACCCGAGAACGGTGAGCTACTTAATATATATTTGGCAGTTTTGTTGTCGGCAATTAACTCTGTTCTTATAAAGGAAGACGAGCGTAATACAGTAACCGGTGTACTATATTAACCGAGCATTGCACGATATTCAAAAGTCAAAAAGTTAACGCCAACCCTTAGCATGTCGGCTCAGATTCTCCGACCTTACTTCCAAGCTCACTCAATTGTGGTATTTACTGGATATCTGCTCTGGTAAGTGTTGAATAAACCTGAGGTCTCGGGGAGGCAAATCAAGTGTGCGATTAAGTTGGAGGAATTTAACATCCGCTTCTAGGCAAGGCACGCTCACAAAAGGCAGGCTATGGTAAACTTTATCCTAGATTTCACTCCGCCCAATAACCAAAGGAACACGTTGAAGGATTTGGCTGCTTCTTCGAGCAAGACGACTGCTTAAGAAGCATTGCCCGACTAATGGAGTCTAGGGAATTTCAGTCTCCGGACGAGAACATGGCAGCCTATGTTAAACAATGTAAGTGTCGGTGAAGATGTTTTTGAAGTACCATTATTTATTTCTTATGGGTGGAGAATGTCTGAGCAAACGGTCTAACGAGACTAGTATTGGTATCGAAATAGAACATTAAGCAGTTGATACCGATCAAACACTTGGATAAGCTAGGTATTCTGTACCCCAAGTGCCCAAAACATAATTTGTCAATTTGGAACACCAAAGGTCTTCATCACGGATAATGGTTGGTAGTTCGACAACTTGAGTTTTAGAAATTATTGCTCAGGTTATGGCATCGATTTGCGTTTTCCTCACTATACCACCCAAAGGAAAGTGGTCAGGTAGAAGCCATCAACAAGATCATAAAAAATATTTTAAAGCGATAGCTGGCTGCTACCCTGGACAAAGGTGATTGGCCGGCTCTAATCAATAGGTCTTGTGGTCGTATTAAACAACGCACAAGGGTGCCACCGACAAAATGGTATTTGCTTTGATGTTAAGATCGGATGCAGTCATACCCGCTGAGGTGGATGAGCCCACTCATCGAGTTGAGTTCTTCAACCTTGAGGAGAATCGTGAGCAACTAGCCTTAGTTTGGATTTCCTTGAGGAAAAGGCTGAACTTCATCAAGTATCATAGCAACAAAAGATTGCTCGGCATTATGACCAGAATGTTCGCCAAAGGAATTTTAGCCATGGGGATCTGGTGTGACGAGTTGTGACGCCATTTACAAAGGAGAAGGCGACATGCATTTTCGCTCCACGTTAGGAAGAGTCAGACAAGGTGGTCGAGGTGGAGCGACTAGGAATGTATCCACTAATTGACCACGAAGGATGACAATTGACTTACCCTGGAATATTGAGCATCTCAAACAGTTCTATAGTTGGAAATGGGCCAGGTATGGTGTAAATAAAATTGTGGTAAGGATGCAGACCACCTTTTGGAAATACGGTGGGAACATGGGCCACATTTTATAAATGGAAGACTTGCCTGACTCCTTTGAATTTTAGGAGGGGGGGATGCAAGAGACATACTCCAATTTTGAAAAAAAAAAAAAAAAGAATAAGAAAGAAGTTTGTTGAAAAATAAAGTTAAACCAGGTCGGCCCTTACTACACTAAAGCCTGCATACACAGATCTTCCCGACTTTAATGACTTTCAAGTTTAAACTAATTATCACAGTCATATAAAGGTTAAAAGATGATCCATCATACATTCACACAACAACAAAGCATAAAATACATAATCCATAAATATATTAAAAACGACCCTTAAGGCCTAGTCCAAGAGGGAAAAGCGAAAAATTACTACAACCCAAGTGGAAGTGTTCAAAAAGCTTAAAAAGAAAAGCATAAAGAAAGATGTGGGGCCTGATCTAGTAAAGAGATCAAATGGCTTAAGAGTCTTGCTTGGGGAAGTTAAGCGTTTGGTCACAAGAAGGGGCTATGGTGTGCTCAACTGAGGTCCCGGTCGTCTGCTCAAGAGGTGGTAAAGTGGAAGGGATGGTGTTCTAGGGAACTTCTGTAATGATTGCCTCTTCCACCTCGTCATGCTTGGAACCTCTTCCTCACTCCCGACATCCAGGTCATAGTCGGGGTGAATTGCCTTCACCTTTTTATAGAAGTCCATATAGCTGGAGAACTGGATACATTCAGGAGTATGAAGAAAACTGTGTATGTCTAAAGTACTGTTGGACATAGTGTTATCTAGAGCTTTTGAAGACGTCGTTCTCATGCAGAACCCGAACATTATCTTTAGTCTCATCAAACTCCAAAGAGGTCTGGAACTGGCTAGAGGTGGCTTGCCTTTACTCCTTCCCCAGATACTTGGTTGTTTGTCACAGCCAAGCATTTTCCTTATTCGCCAGCTCGACCATTTTGCAGAACAACCCCATCTCAAGCTCTTTTGCTTTCAAGTTCTTCTTTAACTTAAACAAGGCTTGCTCATTCTCAACATTCATTTTTTTCCTTACTAAATAGCTTTTCAAGCGCTAGTAGTGGCAAACAGAGCCTATAAAAGGACAAAAGGCAATGTTATTAAGAAGAATAGAATTTTTGGTTATGAAAAGAATAAGTCCAGAGCTTGTGACTTACCCTTACATGGAGATCGATAGTTGTTGCCACTTGGTTGACCGGCCCACCTCAGAGACTAAATAAACAGCTATGCAATCACCTTCAAGCACTCCCCGACAGACTGGGAGGAAGATGTCAAACTCTTTCGCCGAAGCGTCCTTAGTTGGCACAAGAGTTAGGCTAGGCCTCCCTAAGTTGTGTGCACCAAGGGAACCGACTGCTTATTTCTTATGGGGAGGAGTCGATGAATCGCTGGCGATGAGACGTTTGCTGGTGGATTTGTTCGTTCTGCCACTCGAAGAATTAACGACCGCCACCCTCGTTGGCAAACCATGACTTTCAGCAGCTATACTCATGGTAGCCCCACCTGTGCTTCAACTAGTGAAAGGAAGAAGACAATAGAATATTCTGTCACACTAACAGAATGGTGGTGCTATGTACACCAACTGCTAGGCATAATAAAATTTTGCACCGAATTTATGCACCAAATGATGTGGCACTAATCAAATTTTTACTTCAACTTAAGTTCAAATTTGATGAATAATTGTAATGAAAATTTATACAATGTAAAATGTGTCACATCATTTGGTACATGAATTCAGAGTATGTAACACCACCCTATATTCTAGATGTTGAGTATTGATTATAAATGCTTCATGTACTTGATGACACTACCGAGTTACCAACGACTGAGAATGGAAACAACGACTACTGATTAACTCCTCTGCACTTTTCTAGTTTGTATGGTAATATTGAAGAATATGTTTAAAGCCATATATGATACACAGATGAAGCTAACACCATACAAAAATAAACTTGTTGCAACCAAGCACTTTAGTACTTTGAAAAAAGGGTTGTTTTGCATTTGGTGACATCAAAAGGTAGGTGACTGCTAATAATAGTGTTAACTTATTTGGCATTCCTAATGAGTAGAAACATTTGAAGAGATATGATAAGGGGGCTCTCTCAAAATGGGATTCCATAGATTCTTTGTCACCTCATAGTTTAACGTCAATTCTCATGCCAACATTATAAAACATTGTGCCAAAAACATATGGTGACAAAGATAGAGAGTCCCACTTTTGAAAGAGTCTCCTTAGCATTTTTCATATTTGAAATTGAAATACAACGGTATGTGTTGAACCATAAAATATTTTACAAACCAAAAAACAGAGATTGTACCCAAAAAATAAAATAAATAAAGGGGTTGATTTAAATCATGTGTGAACATTATGGAGCAAATAACAAAGAGTGAAGCAGCAGAAAAATCTCGATAAAAACTACACAGTGTTATGAACTTCTTATTTAAGTGTGATTGTGTAAATCCTAGATTAGATTTGATTCTAGTTATTCTTTCTTATTAGGACTTGTATTCCTTGGAGGAGAAGAATTTCTTCTCTCTCTTATTACTATAAATAAAGGCACTACGTAAAGGGAATAACAACATCCTCTACATAACCCTACAAACACACCTCTCTCTCTATTCTCTCTGTGTCGCCAGCCCTCTCTCTCCCTGTCAATCAAATATAGGCCACAACACGTTATCAACATGCTTCTACCACTGCACTTAGGAATCTGACGTGGAAGTTTTCTGCATCAAACCAGTTCATCAATATCATCACGCAATCAGGTTCTTTCAAAACAATGATGTTTGTCTCGATATTTTTGCAACCCTGATAGCATGAACATTCACCATAATGCATTACCCAACTTTACGTTTTTCGAATTTTAGATTCGACATAAATTGTGTATGATTATACGTATAATTGTTGAATTATGTGAATTGATATTGCCATGAATTGCATCATATATCTGCTCATGCATTAAATTATATGTTGAATTAATCTAAAAAAACAAAGAAAAAAAGGGGTTTCGTAAAACCATAACATTCCCGGCTTTATGCTACGCCACCGTGTAAGCCGCCAGCAGCCTGCGTCGGCTTGGCGAGCCTAGCCCAACCACGGATTACGAGGCAGCAAGCCCAGAACCAAACGGTGCGTTTTAGGCACCATCATCCCCATCTGAAACCCTCGGCCTAAAGCCCGAGTCCCCCTTGTCGATTTTTCCAACGAAAACACGACCGACAATCATGTGATTTGGACAAAACTCATCATTTTCACCAACAATCTTCCAAATTCCAGAAGAATTTCTTGATTTTTTCGTAGGATTCACTCAAATCCCTTTGGTTTTCACCACCCCTAACGTTTAGGTTCACCATCTGTCATCAAATCTTGGTTCTTCAATGAACCATTGTTTGCACAGACCATGGAACACCGCCTGAAGCGGCGTCGTTGACCATCTCCGGCAGATCCCCACACCCAACGCCGCTAGGGTGGCCTGAAGATCCAAATTCGAGCCCTAACGGGCATTTGATTCCTTTGGTCTATCTCACATAGCACCCTTTTATTGGGCCTGCTTGTGCCTACGCTTTGATCCACATCACTAGCCCTTTGGCTTTGGTGATAACCCGGCCCGGGAACTAGTTAAGCCATTTTGGGCTCTTGCCATCTTTCCCATGCACTGTGTCACACACAATCACAACCTCTGCTGGTGTATGTGTGTTTGTGCCACATCGAATCCCAACATCACTAGGGTATTCGTGCTTCCCACTGAAGGAAGATTTGTGAAAAACAAGTTCATTTGAGCAACATCAACAACATGCAATTAACAATTAAAAGGCGGAATCATGTTTATATGCACTCAAAAACAAAACTTAACCCATTAACTTCAAAGCATAGTAGATAGGTGAACCAAGACTCAACTCAAAACAAAGTGAGTTGAGAAATCAATACCTTTGTAGATTCCTCTTTGCATAAGCAAAGGCTAATCACCCAAAGAGAGGGCCTTCATTCCTTGCATCTTAGATCCATGGATTTGGATGGATGAAAAGGTTTCTCCAAGTTCCCAAAATTGAGAACCTCTAAGTCTCCACACCAAGGTAAGATTGGAGAAGAAATGAGTGACCTTGAGGAAGTAAGATTGCTAGATGTTTTTCCTCAAGGTGGCCGGCCATTTCTAGAGAGAAAGGAGAGTTTGTTCTCATCTTTACTCCTTAGAAAACCCTAAGGATGAAATGGCTATAAAGATGTCTTTATACCACCTCACAATGGAGTGGCAAACTTGCAATTAAGCCAAGTTCACTACCCTCCTCTAAATGGCCGAATTTAAGGGGATTTATTGGGCTATTTGGGCCTTTGTGAATCATTATTCATTAAGTTGTCATACAACTTAAGTCAATGGACTTGACGTTCGAAGCCCATTGGGCCTTAAGGTCCAAAACTATCCCGAGGTCTTTAACGAACTTATTCGTTTGATTAATTAACATATTAATTAATCCTTGCCATAAATAATTAAACCATTTAATTATTCTTACTCATCTCTGTTGAATCTTCAATCTTTACCTTACACGGTGTACGATCCATTAGGTTCCTTTTAGCGAGGCAGTGGGCGATTCAAACTCTTTCAAATCGATTGTGAATTGGAACTTACTTTCAATTCTCCCGTTAGTGATAATACACTTTTAGGGCTTCCACAAACCATGGTTGACGCCTAGCAGCATGTCATGGTTACCCAAGCTAATCAGAAGAGGTGGAGAACCTATTCAGTTTTAGGATTACAAATGCAATACGGTCTTTCTCTAATACAATACTCTTGACCACATTGTTTGGTTTGATAGTTTATTCATGTCTACTATCCAATGTGAGTCTTGTGCTTATATGATTACCTTGAATGTGATCTGGAACGCATTCCAACATCTCATTCATACTCTGGCCAGAGATTCTAAATCATATCATAGAGTATTCTCCCTCAAACAGTTTGAAGGTTAGAGATCCCTTGTTGCGCATTCACTTGCCTCCATGGCTAAGTGGCTTAACCCCAACGATGTCGTGGACACCCTCCTGATGGAGTGACTTTGACATAATCAAAGATTAAGGACCTAACCACAAGACAACTGTGATGCCTCAGGTCAAAAGACTAATTTGCATTATCCCAACCATGAGTTCTCATGTGACATGAATATGAGAACTCTTCGTTGATCGTGTCCAGTGAACTCATTCTCTATTGAGCACCTACGTACTTGTCTTGATGTCACACACACCAATGACTCGAGACTAGTCACTCTCCCTGAGAGAAGACATAGCACGTACTGATCTTAACGGACTGTCAATGCCCAATTGACAATCCTATGATCAGGAACGTTTAGGATGTGTCAACGAAAGAATGGTCTCATGAATCTAACTTCTTTAGATCGCATTCTTCCAATCACATATTCCTTGGACTTATCGTTTAAGCATATAACATTTATATGAGACGGCTCAAACAATAATCTTTGCCCTTTACATTTAAACTACATTAGTTTGAAATGTCCGTAAAGTATCATCATATGATTGGTTTTAGGGCACATTTCCAACAATCTCCCACTTGCACTAGAGCCAATCAGCTTAGTCATCAGTGATGATACCTCTTCTGTAATTCATTTCATAAATGGCTGAGTAGTAGGCCTAAACAATGAATATCTATATGTTATCCATAGAAGCAACCTTGAGAATAACGACGTCACCATTATACATGATTCTCAATCATGTGGTTCAGTCTCTCATTTGAGTTCGGACCTTGATGAGACCTTGATTCCCTGGCTTGAGCTATCGCCCCATTAGTGTCATACACTTTCTGGTTGGAACCGAATGGAGAGTTCATAAATGAACTTTCCCATCCAAACAACAATGTTGTAAGCTTCTATATGGCAATATATTTTGCATACATGATGGAACACATTAAAGTCATTACTTTTAACGTTTCCACCCAAATATCTCTTTAGTCATAATAAAGAGATATCTCATTATCACTTCATTCATAATGAAGAGATATTCTATGATGGATTAGATTCATAATCTAATACATTTACGCTTCCATTACGTTACTCTAATTCTTCCTTATTCTTGAGGAATCCATCCTTAGTATTTCTTAAATACCTAAGGATTCACTTGACAGTTGCCATGGTTCTGATCCTGGGCTTGCACTGATATCATCTTGTACCGTTCTAGGTACAACTTATATCAATGTTTTCATACAATATGAAATACATAAATCACCTTTCTGCGTATGCATAAAGGATTCTATTTATTTCTTTGGGAGTCAAAGGGTACATTCCCTTTGAGAAGAACAACTTCCTAGTCTTACTAGAATTGTCATTCTAATTGAAGTTTATCATCATATGAGAAACTTCCTAGCATCTCTTGTCTATTTTAGGGATTTATATAATCCAATTATATCTTGAAATCTATCATTATAGATTTCCATCCCATGTATGTAGACTATGTCTCCCATATACATTCTATCATTATAGAATGCTTAAAGTCATAACTTTAACGATGAAGAATTCCTTTCATTTTCAAAATTATATATATATCATGTATATATATATTCAAATTTAGGAATATGATTAACTCCCACTAATCTTTTGTAAACCTAGTAAACAAAAGATTCATTTACATCTTTATGAGAAATCAAACGATTTGATCCTTTTTCTCATAAGATGCTTATAGCTCCCACTAAGTGTAGTCATAAGGATTTTCATTCTTATTTCTTTCGAATTAAGAGGTGTAACTCTATGACATAGTCATAAAGTTCAAACCATTCAACTGAGACGATTTATAAATCCTTCTCGACTACCTTGGAGCTTGTGGTGTAGGAACTAGGTTGTTATATTTGTTGATCATATCAAACAAATATTGCTTATTAGCACACAACCCCAAATCTTAACATGTTTAAGATTTGTCTTTCTTTCCAACTACATCTTATGGAGTTATGAAAATTTTGGAAGATCTTCTAATTGACAATCATATTGTTTTAGAAGTATATATATCCTATATATGGGTAATAGATAACATCTAACGAACTAAATTTTATTCAAGTTCGTTCTTCTCCTAATGGAGAAATTCATTATCTTATGATGCTATTTTCCTTGATATCTTTCAAGGAAACTCATCTAAAGTGTTATCTTTCCTTGGATCAAATCCAAGGAGGTAAATACTTTAGACGTCTTACTCATCAACTTACATTTCTTGAATTCTTTGAAATCTTTTACAAAGTATTCGGACTTGTGTTTATTCAAAATAAACTATAGTCCAACCGAGAGTGATCTTCGGTGAATGTCATACAACATGAGTAGTATTATGTTGTGGACAAGTGCCACTAACATCTAAGTGAATTATCCTTAACAACTTTGTGATTCTTTCTTCTTTCCAAAAGAATAAAGATTCGAACATTTCGCCTCTATACAATATAACAAGAAGGTATTGGATCCGGATCTAACGATCCAAAGCATCCATCTATGACCAACTCGTAACTTATGTTTTAGAGGTATCACAACTCAGTTGGGATTAGTCACTACCTTGCAACCTTTTGGGTTTTAAGCATCATCGTATTCTAAACAGTTAAACTACCACATCATCTCTACTATAGAGACAATTAATTTCCTTAAAATTGGAACATAAAGACAATCTTTGGTTTTTCCAATTTCTTTGGTAGTTCATATGAGGAAGTAAGTACAATCCGCTCTCGCAGAGATCTATATTCGATTCACGTTTGGAATGTGAAGTACTTTCTCTTCTCTCATTAATCTTCTACTTCTTATTAGCACATTTTACAACAATTGTAAAACATAGTTACTAATACAGAATCATGCATTCAAGTAGAAGATCCAACTGTTATGAACTTTTCAAGAACATTTTACAACACCTTCGAAAGGTGTGTTCTTGACACTTGCAAGACATTTCTTGCAAATACCCCTTCCAATGTCCATCCTTTCATAAAGAAAGTTTGTTCCCTTGGAGTTATTTTGCCTTCTTCATTTGACTTCCCTTTTGACTACAATAGTCATGGTCCCTAAACTCCCACTATCTCTCTTGAAACTTATTTCAAATGTGTTATACACATCAAACAATTTGGAGAGCGTGCGGTTATTGTTCACTATATAGTTTACAATAAACTTAGTGAACCATTAGGATAGAGACACAAAGGTGAAGTCCTTGCCTAGTTTCCGTCTCGTTAAGTGTTTTGACACTTCAACATTCAATGATTCAAAATCATCATAAGTCCATGTTGATGGACTATTTTTGTCAACCAACCATTTATGTTCTCAACATAATTACAAACTTTCAAGAGTTGTTCAAGGCAACTCTCATTTCTTCATACAACAATTTGTAAATGGAGAATCATGGCACATAAAGTGTCCATGCCCTTGTGCTTACTTCTCAAGTTCCTTGTTCGTGTAACAAAGAGACAAGCACTAGAGTTTGCATTGTCCTCTTCATGGTAGACTTATCTAACATGTTCTTCCATTGATACATTATCAATAGGAAGATTGTGAGGATGAGACTACTTAGGCACTTTTACAATCCATTCAAGACAATCTATGGGATTGTGGTACCAAGTTCGGAAACTAAAGCGTTCGGTTTTTCTTTGTCAAGTTTTGGATAGCGTTTGCAAATATATTGGTAAACAAATACATAACGAATATAAATTGATTGATTTTAAGCTATTTGATCCGGGTCTTTAAATCAAAATAGTACCACCCACTATTTTTGGCAAATTCCATATCCCTCATTGGAATTCGAGAGTTTTGGAGGAAACTCTTAGTAGGGTATGGGAGGCTCATTATTACCAAGCCCACCTCACGATGATACGATGTTGGCTAGCATTAATAATAATGAGAGAGTACGCTTACTCATTTGCATCTCTTGCAAGTACCCATCTTATTTGGCCTCTAGAGAATGTTGCCTCACAATGATATGATATCGGCGCCATTGCACTTAGTTAAGTTATTCCCACCATGCTTAGTTCATGAAGGGGTTCAAGAATAGCCTCACAATGATATGATGTTGGCCATCCTCGTTGCCTACACTCACCTCATCATATGCGTATAGACTCCTCATGAGTGTAAGCATGCACTTTTTACTCCCCCATGATAGGGTGAAGCCGGTGTACAAGTCACAAACGATTGGAGCCTACCACGGTGGAAGGCCACGAAGAGATATTCAAAGCATCTCTCGCTTATCAACTTAATAATGGTTTGGTTGAGGGTTTTAGGTCTCATCACATAAATATTCATTTTAATCTAATTAAAACAATTTTGATCCTATTACAACTATTGGTTCATTTGATTGATTTAGTTGTATATAATACTCCCACTAAGCTTTTAAAACGGTTTTTAAAGCAAGAGTATACGATACTACTAACATAAGGTTTGCATTCATTGATGGACTATATAGTTGCCTTAGGGCCTTAGGATGACTATGAACCTTTGATTCGATTCAACACGAGCCTAGTGTTGAATCTCGGTCTAGGGATGGTGATTGATTTTAGTTACGCGTTTAATCACATTAAGGCGTGTTGTCTTATTGGGCGTTGGACCCAACTACTCCAATTTCATGCATATCGAATAAAACAAGAAAGGAGTACTTCAAAGTAAATAAGAGCTTATGCTCTTTTACAACAATTGATCAAATCAAATTACTTTAAAGTAAAGAAGAGCTTATGCTCTTTTACAACAATTGATCATATCAAATTACAACCAAAATTTAATCTACTCATTCCCATGGTTCAAACAAATTTGAAACGGCCATTCACATAGCTCAATTATCGTAGGCTTAGGTTCATAATCACCCTTTCTTTAATTAATTAACGCTTTAACTAATTAAACTTGAATGCAACATTTTCATTTGGTTTTTGTATCCATAGAATTGATTTAAATGGAGCTAAATGAAATGAAAATCCAATTCTCATTTAATGAGACAAAACAATTTTGTTCTCTACCTAATTTGGGCCAAAATGCTATGACCTCAACTTTTGGGCCATTTTGCAAAACTTAAACTTTTGGGGTCACTTTGTAAAAACACAAAAGTCCACTACTTCATGTAATTACAACTAGAACCCAAAAAATTTCCACAAAAGCTAAAACTTCATTAAAGGAGCAAAACAATTTGTCATTTTAGTGATTTTGGACCTTTACGTAAAAACGTAAACTTTTGGGTCAAACTACAAATACACAAAAGTATCAAAACTTTATGTAATTGCATAAAAGCCCCACAAGGACCCTAATTGAGTAGGGTGGCCGGTTTTGAAGCAAAGTAATAAAAAAAAATTTCAAAGTTTTTGTAAGTGGGGTGGGTGAAATGGAATAAATCATTACACACCTACCCACTAAAATTTCTTTAATTTTTCAAAATAAATATCTAATATATTTAAACATAAGAAATATTTCAAAACAAAAACTTTATGAAATAAATCAAAACTTTGAATCAAAACACCAAACCTTTTGTTCTTGGCAAGAACATATCAAGAACAATGAAGAACATCCATGAAAACCCATAAGAGCTCCATGAACATTCTTCACCCAAAAACATACCAAAACCACTCAAACTTAAGGGAAATAACATACAACCATACTAGGGTACATAGGGGTTCCAAAAGTCACTTTAAAACACTTTTAACAAGTCAAACAAGAACCCAAAAATCCACCCTTTGGATTTGGCCGAATTTCCCCAAAAACATGGAACCAAAATTTAGCTCCAAAATTCATGCTCATATGAACTACATCTACAACATTTGAGATGGCAAATTTTCTAACAAAATTTACATTCAAAGAAGCAAGAATAAAGCTTGTAACAATTACAACATTCAAATCACAAACAATGAACTACAAAACCCAAAAGGATTCACCAACTACTAGACTTAGGCTCTTGATACCACTTGAAGGAAGATTTGTGAAAAACAAGTTCATTTGAGCAACATCAACAACATGCAATTAACAATTAAAAGGCGGAATCATGTTTATATGCACTCAAAAACAAAACTTAACCCATGAACTTCAAAGCATAGTAGATAGGTGAACCAAGACTCAACTCAAAACAAAGTGAGTTGAGAAATCAATACCTTTGTAGATTCCTCTTTGCATAAGCAAAGGCTAATCACCCAAAGAGAGGGCCTTCATTCCTTGCATCTTAGATCCATGGATTTGGATGGATGAAAAGGTTTCTCCAAGTTCCCAAAATTGAGAACCTCTAAGTCTCCACACCAAGGTAAGATTGGAGAAGAAATGAGTGACCTTGAGGAAGTAGATTGCTAGATGTTTTTCCTCAAGGTGGCCGGCCATTTCTAGAGAGAAAGGAGAGTTTGTTCTCATCTTTACTCCTTAGAAAACCCTAAGGATGAAATGGCTATAAAGATGTCTTTATACCACCTCACAATGGAGTGGCAAACTTGCAATTAAGCCAAGTTCACTACCCTCCTCTAAATGGCCGAATTTAAGGGGATTTATTGGGCTATTTGGGCCTTTGTGAATCATTATTCATTAAGTTGTCATACAACTTAAGTCAATGGACTTGACGTTCGAAACCCATTGGGCCTTAAGGTCCAAAACTATCCCGAGGTCTTTAACGAACTTATTCGTTTGATTAATTAACATATTAATTAATCCTTGCCATAAATAATTAAACCATTTAATTATTCTTACTCATCTCCGTTGAATCTTCAATCTTTACCTTACACGGTGTACGATCCATTAGGTTCCTTTTAGCGAGGCAGTGAGCGATTTAAACTCTTTCAAATCGATTGTGAATTGGAACTTACTTTCAATTCTCCCGTTAGTGATAATACACTTTTAGGGCTTCCACAAACCATGGTTGACGCCTAGCAGCATGTCATGGTTACCCAAGCTAATCAGAAGAGGTGGAGAACCTATTCAGTTTTAGGATTACAAATGCAATACGGTCTTTCTCTAATACAATACTCTTGACCACATTGTTTGGTTTGATAGTTTATTCATGTCTACTATCCAATGTGAGTCTTGTGCTTATATGATTACCTTGAATGTGATCTGGAACGCATTCCAACATCTCATTCATACTCTGGCCAGAGATTCTAAATCATATCATAGAGTATTCTCCCTCAAACAGTTTGAAGGTTAGAGATCCCTTGTTGCGCATTCACTTGCCTCCATGGCTAAGTGGCTTAACCCCAACGATGTCGTGGACACCCTCCTGATGGAGTGACTTTGACATAATCAAAGATTAAGGACCTAACCACAAGACAACTGTGATGCCTCAGGTCAAAAGACTAATTTGCATTATCCCAACCATGAGTTCTCATGTGACATGAATATGAGAACTCTTCGTTGATCGTGTTCAGTGAACTCATTCTCTATTGAGCACCTACGTACTTGTCTTGATGTCACACACACCAATGACTCGAGACTAGTCACTCTCCCTGAGAGAAGACATAGCACGTACTGATCTTAACGGACTGTCAATGCCCAATTGACAATCCTATGATCAGGAACGTTTAGGATGTGTCAACGAAAGAATGGTCTCATGAATCTAACTTCTTTAGATCGCATTCTTCCAATCACATATTCCTTGGACTTATCGTTTAAGCATATAACATTTATATGAGACGGCTCAAACAATAATCTTTGCCCTTTACATTTAAACTACATTAGTTTGAAATGTCCGTAAAGTATCATCATATGATTGGTTTTAGGGCACATTTCCAACACCCACTACAGCTGATCAGCGCCTTGTCTGGGCCTATACTTTGGCCTCGACCTTTTTGCAGCCCATTTTTCTGCCTTGGGCCTGTAGCCTAAATTTATTTTGGGGACTAATCAACCCATGCCTAACCCCAGCCTAGTTTTTTGGCCTGGACCTCACGACTCTCAATTTACTCAGCCCATCCGTGGGCTTTGACCTATTATTTTGGGCTCCGAGTTTAAATGCCTTTTTTTTAGGCCCTATGGGTTTTATAATTTTTTTCACCCACACTCTAATTTTGGCCCGAAGTCCAAATAATTAATTCAATTATAATTATAAACCTGAAGTTCTATTTGCATATTTTATTGTTGCATATTTATGTATATATATATATATTTGTGTTTGTCTGCAGGAACATATGAACCTTAAGTTCATAATTATTTCGGAACTTGAAGTTTCTAGAAACATGCCTTCTTTGAAAACCTGAAGTTTTCCTTAAAAAAAATCACCCATGAAATTTTTTTCTCCATTACACTAACCACATCTCGTCCATTTATTTTGTGATAGAAACATGTTGAATTTGAACAAACTCGACTTTACCACTTTAGAGGTCTTTGGAAGAAACTATCTCATGTGGGTCCAAGATGTGAAGCTTCACCTCACCACAAAGAATTTATGTCCCGCCATTGAAGATGAGACAGACAACCTGGTTGACAAAGCTAAGAAAGCCACTGCCATGATCTTCATTCGAAGACATATTCATGACGCACTACAGACTGAGTACCTTGTTGAGGAAGATCCATGAGCACTCTGGGTCGTTTTAGCTAATTGCTTTGATCACCAAAAGGATATCTTCTTGCCTAAAGTAAGACATGACTGGCAGCATTTGAGCTTCCAAGACTTTAAGTTTATGAATGAATATAATTCTGAAGTTTGTCAAATCGGTTCACTTCTCATGTTCTATAACAAGACCTTAACCAAAGAGAATCTCCTAGAGAAGACCTATTCGACCTTCTCTGTTACTAATATTACCTTGCATCAACAATATAGGGCTCATAAGTTCACTAAGTTTTCGAATTTGATCTTTGTTTTACTTTCACTGAAAAACAAAATCAGCTGTTCATGAAAAATCATCAAGTTGGATCTATTGGGGCGACTGTTATGCTTGAAGCACATTATAGCACAAACAAATGCCCAAAACTCCAAAATAGGTGTGGTAAGGGCGGCCAGAAGCCACCCCATCAAGGTCAACAGAGCCAAAGCATATCTATGGGAGGAAACTAAGCCTAGAAGCGCCCTAAGGGTAAATCACCTGAAACCATGGATGTGGACATATGTTATCGTTGTGGTTCAAAGGACCATTGGTCTTGTGTTTGCCGAGCTCCCCAGAAGGTTGTAGCTGAATATTATTCTCGTCGTAAGAAGTTTGAATCAAACTTTGTGCAAGTGGATGGACCAGAGAGTACCAAGATGGAGGTTTCTAACTTTCAGGAGGATACCACCCCTATGGAAGATTCGAAACTTAGACATAAACTATTTTGTAGTTGAAATTTAGACAATGGGGCTGAATTCCACCTAGTAGGCGAACACCCCCTATTTTTTTTTTTGGTATAATTTTGCACAATTTTCCTCTATGTTTGGATTATTTGTTGGTGATTTATTGTTGATATCAAGTTTTTAATTAATTACTATCCTTGAATACTTAAATTATTTTGAATGGATATTTGTTTTAAGAACTTTTATGCATGTGACCAATTCAAATTAGTTTTATTTTTAGGTATGACTAGTGGGAAAGTTAGTTGTCTAGTAGATAGTGCAACCACGCACACCATTTTACGTGAACACATCTATTTCACTAACTTCATACCTAAGATGCAACTCTGACCCATCTAACCTGATCGAAGGATACGGTAAGGCACATATAATGTTGTCCAATGGTACAATTTTGACCATTGATGAGGCACTCTATTCTCTGCATTTCGGAAGAACATTGTTGAGTTTCAAGGACATTATATATAATAATTACCACGCTGAAACCTATGTAGAAAATGGAGTTGAATTTCTGTGCATCACTTTCTATGAATATCATCGGAAAAGTATACTACTGGGACCGTGCACGAAATTAACTTTGACATGATCATTTGGGACACCCTAGATGAACAGTGGTGAAAGTTTAGGTTCGATTCAAGGAATCGCATGTCAAACCTGCTCCATGGAAAAACTTATTATTAAGCCTTCTTATGACAAGATTCGTTTGAATCCTTCTATTTTTCTACAAAGGATTCACGGGGACATTTGTGGGCCGATTCATTTTCCCTGCGAACCATTTCGATATTTGATTGTGTTGGTTTACACTTCCACACATTGGTCACACGTGTGCTTCTTGTCCACAAGGAATGTTGCACTCTCAAAACTGTTGGCTCAGGTTATCAAGTTAAGGGCTCACCACCCTGATTATCCAATCAAATCTATTCGATTGGATAATGCTGGAGAATTCACACCTAAAACTTTTGATGACTATAGCATGTCAGTTGGGGTTGGAGTTAAACATCCAGTATCCTAAGTTCACACCTAGAACAGCCTGG
Organism: Pyrus communis; assembly: GCF_041283825.1. Lineage (NCBI taxonomy): Eukaryota > Viridiplantae > Streptophyta > Magnoliopsida > Rosales > Rosaceae > Pyrus > Pyrus communis. Next base: position 35,240,093 of record NC_142569.1, on the reverse strand, counting down.
CATAGGCATTTATTAAGCATTTACAAATGATTGTTCGATCGTTGGTCATACGTACGAAGCTCCCAATCACTACTTGGGGCCATGTAATAATGCACGTAGCCGTGTTAGTCTGCCTGAGGCCTGTTGCAACCCAATCATATAGCATCATTCAGTTGGTTACTCGATACGAACCCGACATATCGCATCGGTGCGTTTTTGGTTGTTCAGTCTATGTGCCAATTTCGTTGTCCTTACGTACAAAAATAAGGCATCAGCGAATGATGGAAATCTATGTCGGATATGATTCTCTTTCAATTGTTTATTACTTAGAACGTTTGATAGGCGATCTGTTTACCGCTGGTTTCACAGATTGTTACTTCTATGAGGCAATCATCCCATCATTAGGGGGAGATAAGAACATCAACGTTCCTGAAGAACAACATGAATTATCATGGACGACTCCCACTTTGTCTCATTTAGATCCACACACCGCTCAGTTTGAAACTGAAGTGCAGTGCATATTAGATCTTCAGAGCATGCTAGATGCTTTCACCGATCTAGCACGAGTGACAAGATCACATATTCCAGCTGCAAATATGCCTGCAAAGATGGATGTACCAAATGTACATCGGACTTCCCTCTTGGAGGCCCGGGATGCCACTTTCACTGATCCACATACATTAGCAGATAGCCAATCATCTGCCCCTACACAAAAGCGTGGCAGACTTTTTAGTTCAAAGGATTCACACCCTCAGAAGAGGAAACACACGACACAGGCACCTGAAAAACATACCGTGAATCTGACTGTCCCCTACTCATTCTATCTAACTCATGAGGAAATTCTAGATTACGGATGCATCCTTGAATAGACGAATCCACCTCCCAAGAATCGTGAGATTTCAGTCCATTATGCTAGCTTGTGCCATTTTAACGAGGATAAAGTGAAGCATTTGAGTACTCCTATGGTTGTTTGATCGCTTGATGCAAACGAGATCCCTTCCTTCCGAAGGAAGATGATAAATAGATTTTGGAGCCTAAAGTTCCTTATCTAAGTGCGATACGCGTTTTATTGTACTTAGCTCAATGCACTAGACCTGACATCTCCTTCGCTATTAATCTTTTGGCAAGATACAGTAATGCCCCAACACACAGACACTGGATTGGTGTTAAAGACATGTTCCGCTATGTTAAGGGTACTACAGATTTGGGCTTGTTTTATCGCTATGGATCCTCAAGTGATGCTACACTCCCTTATCTCAAGTCAATTCTCGCCTTGTTGGTTATGTCGATGCAGGATACTTATCTAATCCGTACAAGGCGCATTCTCAAACGGGTTATGTCTTTACCGTTGGAGGCATCATAATCTCTTCGAGGTCAACTAAACAAACCTCAGTTTCCACTTCATCTAAGCATGCTGAAATTCTCACCTTACACGAAGCAACTCGGGAATGCTTTTGGTTGAGAGTAGTTGTGGGCCATATTCGAAGTTCCTGCGATCTTTACCCCGTCGTTGATGTCCTAACGACAATCTATGAAGATAACACAGCATGCATCGAACAACTCAAGAAGAGTGGGTTACATCGAAGGAGACAATACCAAGCACATTGCGTCGAAGTTCTTCTTCTCACATCAATAACAAGTGTCAGAAGATTGAAGTCGCACAAATCTGTTTACAAGACAATATGGCCGACCTTTTCACCGAATCACTACCAAATGCGATGTTTCATAAGCTTGTTCAAGGAATTGGTATGCGTAAACTTTCTAAGTTGTAACATTGCTAGTTCTCTTTGGAATTGTGTCAAACTCAGGGAGAGTATCTTGAAGTGTACTTACTTGATTGTAATGTACTCTTTTTTTCCTACGATTAGGAGCATTTTTCCCACTCGGTTTTTGCTACCTAACGAGGTTTTGACGAGGCACCTACCTTAGGTTGATCATATCCCAGATGGCGTCCCGTAGACGTTTTATTTGACTTTGCATTACTCAAGCATTTTTCCTTAGACTATGGATTTGTCCCTACTCAGGTTTTTACCATAGCCATAGGGTTTTTTTTGTGAGACTTACTTCCTTATGCAAGTTCCTACCTTATTGAGAATAGCATGTTCCCAGAATCAGTGTCGATGAGTTTACTTCCTCAACCTCTACAGGATGCCAAATCTACTTGAGTATTTACACACTCAAGAAGGAATGTTATAAACTTCTTATTTAAGTATGATTGTGTAAATCCTAGATTAGATTTGATTCTAGTTATTCTTTCCTATTAGGACTTGTATTCCTTGGAGGAGAAGGATTTCCTCTCTTTTATTACTATAAATAAAGCCACTGCAGAGGGGGAATAACAACATATTCTACATAACTCTACAAATACATCTCTCACTTTATTCTCTCTCTGTGTCACTGACCCTCTCTCTCTCTCTATGTCAGTCAAATATAGGTCACAACACATAGCATGCCAACCTTAAGTAGCCAAAAACAAAGACCAAAGTAACAGAGAAACGATCATATAAACGTCTATCTATCTCAAATGAAAACAACCGGTGATTGAAATGGTTAAGTTCATTCAAATTTCAAACGTGGGAGATAAAACATGGGAAACTGAATCAAATCTGAAAAGACTATCAAGAGAAGAGATCCTCTCCGGATCTCTTCCTCCAAGGCCACCAGATCAAGTGATTCGGGCCTTTCAAATTTCATCCAACAGCCAAAAATTATTACAGCTTTTAAGGGGTCAAAACAGGTGGGTCGTTGGATCAAATTTGAAGGATCCTGATCACTTGATCCTATGACCTTGGTGGAAGAGATCCGGAGAGAATTTTTTCTCGATTATCAGCAAGCAGAAACAATTTTCTTACAAGAAGCCACATAAAAAAAAATTCAACTGAAAGTTAGCATTTTAATTATATAAAAATAATGAAATGTAATTTAAAATAAACAAAAAACAAAAAAATGCTAACGTAACTATATCTATATGTCAAAGCAACTTAACCAAATCTTGAAAAAAAAAAAAAAAACAAATGTTCGATCTAAAAAATGTTGAAAATTGTATGGGATTCTAAAAATTCTTCAACCGTGGAGATGGTTTAATTTGCTCCTAAAAAGATTTTAAAACATGAAGCTATGGAACCCAAAAGGGAATAATGATACGTAATAGGTAATTCTATGACAATACTAGTAACTTTCTTTCATACTAAAAATGTTCATGGGGTAACAATCGACTTTGGTAATATAATCATTTTATACGGCCTCACCATTAAGTTATGTTTGCAGTATATTATGAGAATTATCATGTCATTTTATTTTTTGAATGCAACAATATATTTACACTAAGGAAGTGTGGGGTTGCGAACTCGGCATTTTTATGATTTAAATTTAAGACATTTTACTTACAAGTAAAGAGAAGTACCACCAGAGTATAATAGTAAGTGGGTATAATGTCATTTTATTAAAATAAAGAATACTTACCCCTCCTCCTTTAAATTAAAAAAATACATAAAATTTCCCAAATCAAAGAGCCTCCTGCTTGTACGGGTTGCCCTAGGGGCCTTCTTGTACGTACGTATATGCCAATACGGATCTAAGATGAAGGGGACCGAGGAAGGTATGAATATTGGACGACTGATATAAGATCAGAAGATGCAGGTGCAAAGATATATAGTGCATGTGTGTGATAGAGGTGAGGAATTAGGAAGCAAAACTCGTAATAGGGGAAAAAGGGGAGGAAGGCAGGTGGTATTATCTGGCAAGTGGGGCAGCTGTCTCCCAATTGCTTTGACCAAAGAAAGTGACGATCCCATCCATTCCATTCCATTTCTTGCTTTTACTTTTCCTGCTCCACATGCCACGGCCAGCCTTATGCCCATATCCACCGCCCAACTTGTAGAGCCAAAAATAATCACAAAGCGACACGTGGATTTTTAGGTTAAAAAAACAAAATTACCCTTAAGACATACCGAAATTCCTATGTGTAAGCAGCGGACAATCAACCCTCAACCATGTTAAACGTGCCCAAAATAGGTAATAATTCAAAACTTATTTCATCCATCCTCATCAAATTCTCTCCACAAGGTTACATCCAAATCATTCCCCTTTTATTATATTAATTAGCTAATCAATTAGGAAATTATTCTATTAATTAGCTAATTAATTGATTTATTATTCAATTATTCCTAATTAGACACAAATCAATTACCTAGCCCACAAAATGAACCAAGTGGCCGGTCCTTTCTCTCCCAAAGGGGCCGGCCACACCCCTATAAATACTACCTCATTCTCTCCAAAACCCAATTCCAACTCTCTTGCTAAATTCTCAAAATTCTCCAAACATTTTTCTCTCAAAATTCTAACTTTGGCATCGGAGGTTCTTCAGCCAAAGCCCCCCTCATCATGGGCGCGTGAAGCTTTTGGCCTTGACCTAAGGTGTTATTTGTTTTGTAGGTGCAATTTTGTCCAAGAACAAGGAGGAAGAAATTTGCATCCACAAATTGGTGCTTTCATTGAGAGTTGAGTCCCACACTCGTAGAAGACTCTCGCATCCAAGGTTTTCTATTTTCTCTATTTTCTTGTCCATTTATAGATTTTTCGTACGTTATTATTTTCAGAATTTTTTATTTACAAAAATTCTTTGATAAAACGTTAAAGAAAAGAATAATGGCTAGAAATTTAGAAACTTCAACGAATGAAAAATTCCAATGTTCAAGAGATGGGACCACGGCGATCCACGAGGCTCCATCATGGTAACCATCATGGTGGCCACCCACGGCGAGGTCCATGGTGCCACCTCCACGACCCAAGCCGTGTCATCCAAGCTTGTCGTGCCATCCAAGGCCCAAGACACCAAGGCCATGACCCAAGCCATGTCACTCTAAGCCCAAGGTAAACCGGCCCGTGCCACCCAAACCCAACGCGTTGCTAAGCTGAGCCCAAGCCTCACACTCGCATACACCACATACCGAGTAGCCCACTCTCGTGGCCCAGCCTACTCATGTGGCTTCTCAAGCAGCCCAAGTCGGCCCAAGATTATCTCACCCATCCAAACCTACAATCGAGCTGAGGGCATTTTCACCACATTTCTTCGCGGATTTGACAATTCCCAACTTAAATCTCTCGCTCGGAGTCTACCACCCTTCCACTACTCAAGGAGGCACATTCCTTCTAAGCTCTTCCAATCCAAATGGTGAACCACACTTGTCTCGACAAGTTATAGAGTTGACGAGCGCCCTTACACAACAGACGACCTTGGTGAATCAACTCTTGCAACGCACCGAGATCCAACATGCCCTAGAAGAGGTGTCCCAAAGTAGGACAAGGGCAGATGAGGAACCTCTCCAGCAACATCCTGGCAAATAGCCACTCAACCAACCACGAACCTAGCGTTCGGGCAACGTACATTCCCAATTGGGCCCCTGAGATAGTGTATACTTCTGTCTAATTGCGAAGAGGAGCGTGCACTCTTGACTAGGCCCGCGAATGAGCATACACTCACGGTTAAGGCCATATTCCGATAATCAACATGAGCAGCCTTTGAGACGAAGCGTTTATTCGCGACTAGGCCCACAAAGAGCATTATCGACATCATATCGGAGTAGGCAGCGCAACGGATGGAGAGAAGCAGTCACTTAATCAGGCTCAAGTTCAACCGGCAGCTTATGAAGAATTCCTTCACCTGCCAAGAATGGACCACATACACTACCACCACAACATAGACAAGCCAAAAATGTAGAAGAGCAACCTAGACCAACAGGTCATAATCGGGGGCAGCCAAAAGCTCAGCTACCCAACAAAGACAAATTCAAGAAGAAGTTGAGAGGCTCTTGTCCAAACAATTGCATGATTTCCAACGCAGCGAAGCTACTGACAAGGCACTCAGATGAAACATGACTAACATAAGCGGGGTCATCTTTCAATGACAAGATCGAGCAGACAGAACTATCCTGCATAGATTGTTGAATACAAAGATTACTTTTGTTCCGACAAAGGTAGCAGCTCAGCCTAACGACGCGCCAGGGGCAAATAGGTACCCAAATGACGCACCAGCCCAACTACTAAGAACTGGGGGCAAGCTTTGTTCTCAACACTCCAGACGATTCAATACTAAAGCAGCCCATCACTACTAGTCAAGCATCACGGACCTAGTGATCTAATTGATGCACACAACCTGGCCCAAGCTAGCCTTAGCTCTACTTTCACAGCCATGCCTACATGCTCCATGGCTCCCGGCAACCATTGATCTATCACCATGGCTCATAATTGTGCCAATCTTGCACCACAGCTCCTAGCCGTGCCGATCTTGCCATGTGGCTTGCACCAACCAAGCCTCAAATGGGCACACGATGAAACACCTAATGATGGCGCAATAATTCTAGGAGCAGCTCATTGCGCTTACACCCTTACACGGGTTCTATAAGCTGTTCGAAGTCTCAAACAGTTCGCCAAACAAGACCTCACAGGCTGAGGATTATTTCTTTTGTCCAGCAGTCCAGCTTTCCTCAACTGCACTCATGACAATGACTTCCAAGCTCTCCAGTGCGAGAAGGTAAATGCTGAGGATTATTTCAGTTGTCTAGCAGTCCAGTTTTCCTCAACTGCACTCACGACAACGACTTCCAAGTTCTCCAGTGCGAGAGGGTAAACTAATAACTCTCCAGTGCGAGAGGGTAAATTAATAGCTCTCCAGTGCGAGAGGGTAAACTAATTGCTCTCCAAAACTAATAACTTTTCAGTGCGAGAGGGTAAACTAATAGCTCTCCAATGCGAGAGGGTAAACTAATTGCTCTCCAATACGAGAGGGTAAACTAATTCCTCTCCAGTGGAAGAAGATAAACTAATTGCTCTCTAGTGTGAAAGGGTAAACTAATTGCTCTCCAGTGTGAAAGGGTAAACTAATTGCTCTCCAGTACGAGAGGGTAAACTAAAGCCACATGGCAACACCTCCCAAGAAGAAGACAAGGAGAATTGAGTCTTTCTTACATTTATGCGGCGTGAAGAAGACAAAGAAATCAACGGAAGACGGTTCCTTGCACGGGCAAGCAAAGAAGAATGCTAGGTGAGAGGGAACAAATATCCTCTAGCTTTCTCTCTTTCTTGTAGGGATAAATAATCGCCCTCCGAAGTTGATTTAATCCCCTACTTAAGGTAGGCTTAAATAGGCTTTGGAAGCAATTTATTTCCCTATCCTAGAAGAATCTAATTCCAAGTCCAAGAGAAAATCTACATCAAAATTGGAGATCTCTACGTCTGCTACCCTTTCTTGTGAGCAGCCCAGCAGGTGTGAGGGCATTTGTGGAGCCAAAAATAATCACAAGGCGACACATGGATTTTTGGGTTAAAATGACAAAATTACCCTCGAGGCATACTGGGATTCCTACACGCGAGCAGCCGGCAATCAACCCTCAACCAAGTCAAAAGTGCCCAAAATAGGTAATAATTCAAAACATATTTCATCCATCCTCATCAAATCGTCTCCACAAGGTAACTCCCAAATCATTCCCCTTTTATTATATTAATTAGCTAATCAATTAGGAAATTATTCTATTAATTAGCTAATTATATGATTTATTATTCAATTATTCGTAATTAAACACAAATCAAGAACCTATCCCACAAAATGAACCAAGTGGCCAGTCCTTTCTCTCCCAAGGGGGCCGGCCACACCCCTATAAATACTACCTCATTCTCTCCAAAACCTAATTCCAAATCTCTTGCTAAATTGTCAAAATTCTCCAAACACTTTTCTCTCAAAATTCTAACTTTGGCATATGAGGTTCTTCGGCCAAAGCACCCCCCCCCCTCGGCACCCCCTTGATCATGGGCGCATGAGGCTCTTAGCCTTGACCTAAGGTGTTATTTGTTTTGTAGGTGCAATTTTGTCCAAGAACAAGAAGGAAAAAATTTGCATCCACACAACCCATACTCTCTCTCTTACATAGACATATTACATGATGTATACATAGACACAGTTAGTTTTTTTTTTTCACATTAATTGTTTGTTTGTGTTTTTTCACTCTGAGGTGTGAGGTCTCATGGACTTAAAGACAGAGAGGGGAGAAAAACAGTGATTGTTTTTTTTTTTTTTCACATTAATTGTTTGTTTGTTTTCTTTTTCACATTAAGTCTCTCACAAGTTTTCGGACGGGAGGGTAAAGACAGAGAGGGAAGAAAAACAGTGAGTGATAGAGAGACATTCACTTGGCTGGTGTGTAAATGTAATTAAATGTACTAATTATACACATGCCCTTTAGCTGTGGGATCACTCCACATTGAAAGTTTAATGATCCGACCCATTTATTTTGTAAAGTCTCGATTCATAGATCATCCTTAAAAAAATTCTATTCAATCCGAAACCATTTGCCTATTTAATTATCACGATAAAATTTTATTATTTCTTATAGAACAAAGTGTTCGTCAATTTCTTTGAGCTCAATTAGATGTTTCAAATATTTCTAATTTGACTAATATTTTGCAAGGATGATTTATGAAGTGCAACTTAAAACATAGACGGTTTTGGACGTTAAAGTTCAATGTGGTGTGAGCTTAACAATTAATCCCATTAAAAAAAAAATAGAAATTCTTTCTCTTAAAGATTCCTAATTATGTGTGTGTGTGTGTGTGTGTGTGTGTGTGTGCAGTGGCGAAGCTAAGTGAAGGTGAGCAGGGGCGGCCACCCCTCCCCACACCAGAAATCAAGCTCAGGAGCGGTGGTTCCGCTCCTCTGGTCTCGTCGAAAGTGATGAAATTTCGTGTGGTTTTCTAGCGTTTTGAGTTTCCCTACTCTATCGCACCACAGGCTGATTGCGAGCTCTCTTTTTTCCAAAAAAAGAAATACCTAGGCCAAAGAAAGGAGGAACAAAGATCTGCATTTTGCTGCTTTTGCAAATGGAGAGGTTCTGACAAAGAAGAGAAAGACTTTCTCTCTCTCCCATCCCACCCCACGTGCAATTACAATTTGTTTTTTTTTAACTAGTAGCCAATCAATTTGTGCCACCTAACTTGCTATTACTTATTTATATTGGAATTTGTTTTGTTTTTTAATTATTGTCCAATTAATTTGACCACTCTTCCAATATTTTTTAAGTCACTTATTTGATACTATTATTTATCTTAAAATTCACTATAAATTTATACGAGCTTCAAAAAATAATTTGTAAAATATTACAAACTTGTAATTATTTTTTTTTTTCTCTTACCATCAAATTCAACAAAGTAATAAAGGAAATTTGTTAATATTTTTATATTATATGTTTTATAATCAACATTTTTCGGATATTATATGGTTATAATAAATAGACAATTATTTATACAATATATAATAAATTTGTTCAAATTTCCCTAGGTCCTCGCCTAAGTGTAAAGTGTGACAGCTTGTCTCGAAATATTTTTACCGATAGCGTGGGAATGACGTTTTTGCCCTTACTCGTTGGTGATTACGTTTGTGTGTGAATGGGCTACGTTTTGGATCAATTGGGTTTCTTCCCACATATTTGGACCCAATGAGAGTTTGCCTTTGGCTTTGGTGATTGGTTAAAGCATACACACACATCCACACATGCACACGTGCACCATTTTCTTCCTTTCTTGGTTATGTCTCTCTCATCATTCTCGACACTTCTTCCATTTTCACCATATTTGTACGAACAGCATCACACCTCACAATTTTGGCATGGATCAAGGTTCCAAATACCCTCTTCGTGTTCCTTGTGACCTAATCAACACGCTCATACCATTGGTTTGGCTTGGAACCCTCGAAAACCCTATGAATCTGTGGACTCCGTCGATGGTACTGTTCACATGGTCGTGATCGTGGAGGTTTTATCGAGTTTTAAGATCACAGGGAGTCTTAAAACTTTCTCACAAAGCTCGGAGAGCAAGTTTGAAGGATTTCAGACGTCGGGATAACAAGTTCTAAAGTTAGCCGGATTTTATGAGATTTCTCCGGCGAGATTCCGACATTTTTGGTGCTTAAAAGTGGTATAAAATTTTTTCCCTTGTCCTAAGCTTCATTTTGACATAAATTTTGTGAAGTCTGGTTGAGAAATGAGTGAGAAAAGTGGGTTTGAAGATTTTCCAAAATCTGACGACGCAGCGACGGCCGGTGCCGGATTTCGGTGACCTAAGGTAGGAGGGGATGGAATATTCCGTCAAAGTTGATGGAATATTCCTAACGAAGACTAGCAGCGTCAGGTTAAAATTAACGGAATATTCTAGTTTTGACAAAATATTCGCTAACGGCATTAGGGATTCCGTCCGTGTGCCAGGCACGTGCCTACGCGTGGGAGGCGCGTGTGGCCATGCCTTAGCCGGTGCGTGGGGGCGTGTGAGGCTTCAGAAATTTTTTCTAAAAATATGGGGGTGTTCGTGGGATTGGGTAGAGCATGTTGGTATATTCAAACACCTTAATTGAGCAATGTATGAGAAGTTATTACCTTAGGTTGGTTATGTGCGTTAAATTGATGGTTTTATAGTTGTTTCCCATATAGGTGAGACCTATCCTGAGGACGAGCGCAGTCACTCGAGACTCGGGGGCTACGACCCTTCCACATACCAGTGAGTGGGCTTTTGGTTTTCAGTATATATCTGTATACTTGATTTTTCCCAGAAATTCATTTTAAATGAAAGTATGTTTTGAAGTACCATGCCAAGTATTCATATGTTTTATACATGCATTAATAGTTGCATATATTTATGGTTGACATTGTGGACGCTCAGGTAAGTATCAGGTGAGTTATCGAATGTTTATGTAAGTTCAGGATTATGTGAGATGTTTAGAGAGCTCATTAATATGCACCCCCGTGTTAGTGCTCCGCTAGAGTTGAGGGCCTAGCCTTCACGTGATTGTTCACCTCTCGCACCACACACGCTCACCTTGGATCCAAAGCAAGTGTCAGCCTGTCGTACAGACCATTTTAGGTGGTTCCGACTTGTAGGGGACTTGAGATACTTCGCACAGCCTTCCCATGATTGTAGCACTAGAGCGTATTTATTTACACTCAGGTTGTCGTACAGACCACTTTATGTGGTTCCGACTCGTGTGCAGGCATATTGTTGATGAGATATATATATATATATATATATATATATATATATATATAATTGTTGAGTTGTTGTACAGACCACTTTAATACTGCTAGTAGTTTGGTTTTTTATTCACTTGTATTTCTTATATCTTTATCGCTTCCGCACTGTGCACATGGTTACGTCACCCTCACGTGACAGCCAGCATGCCTTGATTTCGGTCGGGGTGTGTCATAAAGTCATGTTCACCGCCCGATTAGAGCTTAGCATCTTTTTAAACTTTGCTAATTATACAGTTAAGTAATAGGACGATACAACAAGAAACGGTGCTAAATCATCCTTCAAATAATATTGTTGTTCAAACCCTACTTCGACTATTTTGAGTAGTCCAAATCCTCTTGAATATTTCGGTTAGTGCAAATTCTCCTATAAATATTACAGGTAGTTCAAATAATCTTCTTGCAAATCCTGAACTTAGACCTTGAATGAATGTTCACATTTTTCCAAGACCCTAAACTTTTTAAATTTTGTCCTTTCCCTCAAGAATTTCTTGCTTCGCCACTATGTGTGTGTGTGTACACACACGTAGTGTGTGGGGGTGTGTTATTAACTTATTACCAACTCATAAAGCATGCATAAATACAGATGCTGACATGCATGCGTGCATGTCTGTATCGATGTCTCATGCATGTATATATACAGTCAAGCTCATGCTCCATGCATGCACGGCTTTGCTTTATCTTCCTATCTTTTATCCCCCGGATTCACAGACAACCCTTGAGTTCCTGCAGGCTTCCAGCTCAGTAAACACTTGCGTGCGGCCCACTTTCATTGTTTAAAGTTCAGTTCAGTTCTTGTAGAGAGATTTTCTCATATATTCGGAACACAAGTGATGCCACCCCCTTAGGTAGGCAAAAGGTCCAAACAATCAAGTTAGAACACAGCTGCTTTGGTGGGGTTGGTTGGGGTTGCTGTGAGGAAGGGAAGCTTGATAAACAGCATGGGCAGCCCATTCTAAAATTAAAACTCATATTTGCAGGCCCATCAACCGCACTGCTTCGCTCAGGGCTCTCATAGTAAATGTATACATTTCCGGTTAAGTAAAAGGAGAGTAGTTTTGCTTAGTACCTTTAAGCACCATAGGCAGCAAAGCATCATCAGTCCTCGTAGAAATATATTATTTTTCTTGACATAGGCGAAAGCGATACTGGGGACGGGGAATCAAAACCAAGACCATGGATGCGGTGCAGTGCTGGGGCAAACAATCTTGGGATGGTATGCCTTCTAAGAACCTAGGTTGTGACTCGTTTTAGAAGCTATGCTGCTGATATGAAATAAATCCTAAACAAGACGACAGACATTAGACCGCGAATTTTAGTCATCCAAAGCCTAAGCAGGTCTTCCATGGCAAGGCAATCACCATCTTTATATACCAAACTAATAAATATTTCCTAAGTTAACTAAAGCGCCTCTTCGGAATCAGTCTCCACAATTTGAGAAGAAAAACCAGCTGCTAATATAAGCCAGCAATCTGGTTGCCTTTGCAGAAATCACCCAGGCTACCCTCCTGGATCCACCTGCGGCATGAGTATCTCATCTGCTGCATTTTATGGACCTCTACCACACTTTCGCTCAGTGCAGCAGACAGCTCCACCTTCTTTGTAGTATGGTGCAAGTGGTGGAGCCAAGCAGTCTTTCCAGGCTGCATTGGCACCCTATACCATAGTCTTTGCTACGAGCCTACGAGAGTCTTACATATGCATTGCAACAAACACATACAAAACTGCAGCTTCTAGCAGGCTCCTATCAAGATTCAGAATCACATTCATTCCACAAAGTTGAAGCACTGGAAGGTGTATACTAAAATAAGTCCAGGATAGATCGTTCTTTTCATTACATCCTCCATGAGTAACTTAACAGGGAACATAACATTAGGCTACCTTCTTAATTACGTGCTTGTACTGTGACAGGGTCGCATCTGTTCAAAATCTACCAACCCAAAAAACAAAAGTAAGAAGCCAAATCAAGCATCACCCATCCACCAAAAAGTGCAAAGAAGCATATACTTCACAGAACCAAGCACTACGTGCCACTACGACAAGTCCTCATGATAAAGATGAAGTCCAAGACCAAAGCGTGCACAAGCTCGACGAAATGCCATTGCCTCTGCCTTCTGTACAGGATCCCCATAACTTGTGTCAGCTACTGAAGCAGTGCCTATTGACTCCCTAAAAATCTGGAGAAACAAGGAACAAATAATTGGAGAGAACAAGTCAGATCCTCCCTTGGTTATGCATGCTAAAGTTCACATTTTTTTTCTCTGTTCTTATTCTTTTCAGAAATGTCTGAAGCCCATGTAAAGGAGGATCAACTAAACCGTTTACAAATTTCATAATTCACAGAACCTGTGGAAGCTTCGGGAGTCCTGACTTCAACTAATAGAACAAAGTTGATATACATTTTTTTTTTTTTTTTTGGTATTGAAAATATATCTGAGACCCAATTATCCTTAAAGAAATCAACCAAAGAGGTCAAAAGGATGTATACAACTTGGATCCTGCAAATCACAAAGGACGACTGTACTCAACTGAAAATAAAACAGAAACGAAGAAAGACTCTACACGCTTTCTGATGAAGAACAGAAATATTAATTAGTTCATGGCTACCTAAACTGTGAGTAGGTTTATGTTTCTGCAAAATATAACTGATATGCATCCCATTCATCCATTTGTAGATACCAGATGCATAAACTAATAAATACAAGTTTGTGTCTAAACATACTAATAAACATTCATTCAATTTCATCCCTACAATGTTTACATAAATAATTGGGAATTACAGTAAGTTCCAACAACACTATCCGAATTAAAAGGTTAAAAAAGAACACAAATGGAAATTTAAAAACTGTACCTCAGCATCAGTTCCGTAGAGCGTGACGCGATAAACAACCGATACAGACTTGGCATCAGCAGAGTAAGTGACGCTTCGAACCTCACCGGACCATTCTACAAATATCATATTTCAGTAAACAAAACAAAATTGGAAGACATTTAGGAATATGAAAGAAAACTACCAACTGGTGTGGTGGCTACCTGGAGCATGCAAGTTCATAATCCGATTCACAATGTGCCTGCAATGAAAATGGCAGGCCAGAATCAGAATCAGAAGACCCCCTTTTTTATTTGATTCGTATTTGATTTGAAATTAAAGGAAATTAATTGAATACCAGGGGATGTATTTGGAGGTGAAGCCATTTTCAGAGCGGGTTTTGACGAGGGAATCGGGGACTTTCTTGTTGAGTTGCTTGAGGATTTCAGAGAGGGGTCTGCTGATTCCGGAGCTCACTGCGAACCCACCGACGTCGACGTCGACGCCTTCTTCTGCCTCTGCTTCTACTTGTTTTTTCTCCCTCCGCCCTTCCGCCGCATAAGAGGAAGAAGATGCCACCTTGGCGTAGGAACGCCGCCGACGCACAGCTGTCCACAGCGATCTCAACGCAGATGATTGGGTAGAGACTGAAAGCGCCATTCCTTTCCTTCCTTTCCTTCCGTTTTCTTTTCTGTCCCAATGTTTTTCAAACCAAGCGCAAAGCCCCAAACCGAAACGGGACACTTTAGGTTTATGATAAGGTTACTGTATAAAGTTTCTTAGTTTTTAACATTTCTTTATTATCAAAATTATACATATTTGGAAACCCAATGATTGTCGGAGATGACCAGAAAATAACCTAAAAGGTGATTGGTTCGCGGAAAAACTGGAAAATATGCCGAAAACTAGGTAAACTTAAACGTTCATAACTTCTTTAATACTCAACGAAATCGAGTGATTCAAAAACGAAAATCATACTTCACAATGAGACGAAGAGAATGATACCTTTCTCAACGGCTAATTAGCTGTGGTTTGGCCGGAAAACGGCTCGAAAGTGGCTAACTCGAGACCAAGATAGCCACTTTTGATTTGTTTTCCGGCCAAACCACGGTGAGTTAGCCATCAAGAAGTATGATTTTCATTTTTCAATCACTCAATTTCATTGAGTATTGAAGAAGTTATGACCATTTAAAGTTTACCCAGTTTCTAGCGAGTTTTCCAATTTTTCTGACCATTTAAAGTTTACCCAGTTTCTAGCGAGTTTTCCAATTTTTCTGCGGATCAGTCACCTTTCAGGCATTTTCTGGCCATGTCCAGGAACCATTGGGTTTCTAGATAGGTATAATCTTATTCTACACTTTCCTATCTTCATTTTGATATATTATGGGTCGAATTTGGTTAAGAAACGATTGAGTTACAAAGCTTTGAAAATTGCTCAAACTTTCGGCCAAGAGCTCCGTGACACTTAACGGAGTTTTTAATGGAATGACCAAAATAATGGATGGTGGACAATCTCAGGGGCCATTTCTATTGATTTTCAATTTCATGGACCAAAGTGACGTGTTATGCAAATCTCAGGGACCATTTTGGCTAAAATATTTTTTATGTATTTTTTTGGCCTGAACATCCACGTGTCATTGTCACATTAGGTTTTCAAAGAGATTTTCAACTACTCTCATTGCACCACATGTCATTATCCTTTAATAATATCCGCACAAAATTTTGTTAAGATTCTAGCCATTCCTATAGTGTCATGTCGTTATTCAATTTTTTGATTTCCTTACATTTCTCCATAAAGAAAACCTTCAAGCCATCACGTTTACTCACACCAAGCCTCATCCATCCTCCGTACTCATCTCAATTCATAGATTTTTGGAAAAGAAAGTTCTTTCCACAAAGGGTAACCTGAGGAGGTTGCAAGATAAAGAAGAGCGAAAATATGAACAACAAAGAAGGAGACATGCCTAACATTGAAGGAAATCTAACTGTTCAGATTAACTGATGGTTGGAAATCAAACAACTGATGGGCAATGAAAAACAAGTTGTTTTTCTTAGCGGTATGTAAGTGGAGGGCATGCTTTCTACTGCGTGACACCTTCACGAGGTTCTAAAAGGCACTAGGTGCTAGTTGGACGGCGAGCTGAGGCTTAGTGCCTAGGCGAACTAGGCAGATTTAAGTAAATCTATTGTATTTTGTGTAAATAAGTGTCTATTTATACTTAAAATATATATAATTTCATCATAAACTAGAAAATAAAATGACATATATATTATGACGTATTGGAACATAATGAAAATATGGGAAGCAAACATATCATGTGTGTTTATTTAAGTGTTCAATAAGCCACTTACAATTTATTGGAAACAATAAAATGCAAAATGAAACTTATCTATTTTCTATCTAAGTGAGTTGCAACTTAGACAGGTGTTCAGGTGGGTCTGAGTGGGCTAGGCAGTCTTGGCGGGCACCTTAACAGGTCTAGGTGCATTTTATTAATTTTGAAACGCCTAGACATTAATTAAGACGATGGTCAACCGCTTAGCGCCTAGGCGGCTCTGGGTGAGGATTTTTAGAACAATGCATCCTCGTTGACATAAGCCATTGCCAACAAACCAATTTCCTCCTTCATTTTGGACCCATTGACCTCATTTTGTTACGTTGAGAGCCATTTAACACAATTTCCTAGGCAAAAAATCTACATGCCTCAAAAACATGGCTTGGAAAATGTTGAAATACCTTGTTGAATTGAGACCCTCTCTGATCTCAGTGTTCAGAGCTCAAATGACACATGCCGACCCGGAATGTCCATTAGGACTCCGAATTGAGCTATGCTGGCCGACATCTGGGAGGTGACGAAACCATAAAGTTTGATGATGTGGAAAAATGTGAATAAATTTAAACCTAAGAGTGCCTAAATACTAAGGTGCGTTGGTGAGCAGGAATAAACCCACTTCACACGTGACGTTAGAGCATAAGTAAGTACAATGGAGTGGATAAGAATTATACCCTCAAAAGTAACCACCTATCCTGAGATTTGCCAAAAATCCTCGTCAATACGAACTTTCAGCAATTAAAACCTGGAGGGGCGCAAAACAAAAAGTGTGAGTGGGCAAAAACAAAGCATTTTAAAAACCATTTCAATTATCAAAGGTAGTAACCTCTCGTCGTAAAACCTATATAGTTTCTCAAAAAATAGAATATATACATATATCGAAACCATACTCGAATTAGCAAAACCCATATATATGCCATGTCAAATATCTCAGCATAAAATATGTAAGTCAGGTGATATAAATCAATGCAAATGATATGTCAGCCGGAGTCATCTAAAGTGACCTGTACAGCTCAAATCCACATCTCAACATATATACCTGCACACGAGTGGGAACCACCTAAAGTGGTCTGTATGACAGGACTAGGTGTAAATAAATATGCTCAAATGCTACGATCATGTGAAGACTGTGCGAATAATCGCGGGTCACCTACGAGTCAGAACCACCTATAGTGGTCTGTACGATAGGACTATGCACCTAACTTGGATCCAAGGTGAGCGTATGGTGCGAGGGGTGAACATCACGTGAAGGACTGTGCCTTAACCACGGGCGGGAGCACTAACACCAGGGTGCAGGTTTATGAGCTCTCAACACATCTCACATAATCATCAATTTCCATAAACAATCTACAATTCACCTGGTACTTACCTGAGCGTCCACAGCGTCAAATCACATTTATGCATACTATATTAATTCAATGATCTACGTATAAATCAATATGCATGACATTTCTAAACACAATATCATTTAAATCAATTTTCTGGGAAAAATCTTAAGTATATAGGTATATACGGAAAACCAAAAGCCCACTCACTTGGAGTTCACGCTACAACTCCTTAGCACAACCATACAAGCGTCACGAACGATTGGCGCCTAGAACAATTATCAAATCACAACTCAGAATTCTTATCAATAAAATATGTAACTTACATAACACACATTCGTACGTAGTTCGATTCAGAAGATGCGCAACATGGATTTTTGATCCCTTACTTCCAAAGATCCATAAATGTACTTCTAGAAAACATCCTAAAGTTCCATTACGATCCAACGGTCGGATCTCCGCCAATTGCCAAAACCAAGTGGCGGTTAACATTTTATTTTATGAACTTACAAATCCAATTCGAGAAGATCCATATATCGGATTCCCGATCCGTAAGTTCCTATGGTCCTCAAATATTACGTACTATAACGTACTAAAGTTTGGTGACGATCCAACAGTCGGATCGTCGATTCACATCTTTACCAAGTAACGTATCTTAATGAATTTAGGTCCAAACGATCAATCTACGTTATACAATTACCAAAACTAAACTCAAGACATCTAATTTAGCCTAAGAATAACATCGAAGGCCCCCTAGCCACGCACCGCCGCACGCGCCGCCGTGGGTGGCTGACCGCCACCCCCGACTCGCCGGAAAATCCAACTATTTCCAAAAATTACCAAATTTTACAAGATGAAGATCTCAATGAGTATAATAAACTTTATACCTGCGGGCAAGGCCAATTTGGTCGAGAAAAGCCCCAAGTTTGCTAAAACCCGTCGGAAACCCTATATGTGGGTGTGCTCGATTCGACCTCCATAGTCACTCCAACGCCTCAAACATTGCTTGGGCTTTGCTCCTGGGGTTGAGGGGAGCCTAAAGGTGGTGGTAATTGGTTGAGTTAGTTTCAAGATTTGCGGATTGCCGCCGTACACCCACAAGGACCACTGTCCGTTTTTCCTCCAAAATACCACCAAATTCTTTCTAATTTTGGTGGAAATGGAATAGGGAGGGCTAGGGTGGTGTTTCCAGGTAGTGGTTCAACGCAATTCACCGGAAATTGGCCGGAAAATGAACGAATTTGGCCTTGATGCTTGGCCGGGTCGCGCGGGTCAAGGAGGAAACCTGATTTCCCCTCCTTCTCACCTTCCCTCCTTTCCTTCCTTTTCCCATTTCTGATTCGTTCTCTTGCTTCCTCTCTCCTCCCCTGATTCGTCCCACCTCCCGCATCTTTCTGATTGGGCAGTAACCCTTCTTTCTTCTCTTCTCCCATTCCCCCCTTCTTCTTTCTCTTCTTCTTCAACTTAAAAAAAATAACTAAATGATAAATAAATATAAACATTATAAAAATATATAAATAGTGACTAAAACAAAAGTACTTCTCGAGTTTACAGTTCTGTAATACTTTAACCATAACCCCAAATCCTCTTCTGCTTGCGCCTATGAGTCCGTAATGTCGAGTACTTCAGGAAAACGCTAAATGATTAATTCATACACCTCACTATACGTTGATCAACGAAAGTCAAGACCCTCGTCTCTAAGGGCATTTGCGTAAAATCACACTTTAAAAATTTGTAAAAACATAAAATTAAGGACGGATCGTCACATCAAAGACCAGGAGATCCAGAGTACTCACTTTAAATCATGCGGCTCTCATTAGCCAATCTTACCAATGCGCCTCACATAAATTAAGGGTCCAAATTTCTCTCTCACTCTCTTCACTGGTCTTGATCTCCTGGTTCTTAGACTCCTGACACAGAAATCTGAATAAAATCTCTCGATTCATGCCTTGACAACATGACTCGTTGGATATCTATATACATAATAAGTACTCAATGAAATGTCTGAATAACAGAGGTCCAAGTTTACAAAAGTCACAAATCTTGGAATAGATTTTCACACTAGGCGCTATCCAATTATTTTATTTTTTAACTTTTACTGTAGGATCCCATGCAATATTATTCATGGATCTGACACTACTTGTACCTTTATATGCCCTACTCCTGATCCATTAAACTGTCATTCACCACTTAGGCCATCGCTATGATTTAGGCGAAGTTATCATTATCAATTGATGTAGACTTGTGTACTGTGGTCATTTTTGAAACGAGTGACTGAAGATGTACACCATCTTTCCCAGCGTTTCGGTAAATCGAAAAGACCACCGAAAGATTTGAGGAAAAAAATAGTTATTGGTAGGAATATATTTGCTTTGATATTATAGCCCACAAAGCAATACTCATTACTCAATATTGGCCCACTATGGTGCAAGTTGCGTTGCTCATAACAAATGCTATGACAGATACATTGGTGCATGCATAGAATAAGAGCAATTATATTGCGGTTGATTATGCACAAATATACAATTCTTGATCAAGACTTCCACAGTTCCACTGTTTTATTCCCCTACAGTTTAGAACAGTTGGTGATGTACGGTACAGAAATCAAGAGTCGCACAATTGTCTATTGCTCGAGATATTGTATGTAGAAGAAAATTACACAACCTTTTTTATTATATAAATTACATAATTGCTTCTTCTCTAAAGTTTTTAGCAAGACTCTCCTCTTTAGTTTATTGTCTCTTGGATTTTTTGTTGTCCTAGTCCCTGGAATTCACATTTGGGTATGAATAGTTTTTTTTTTTTTTTTTTTTTTAACAAACGATATTATTTACACTAAGGGGAGGGGGTGAGTTTAGCCTCACATTGGGCTAGAAATAATGTTGTTCAAATTTGTCTTTGGCGAGAATCGAATCTAAGATCTCTCACTTTCAAGTGAAGAAGAATATTACTAGACCGTAATACTAAGTAGCATGTATGAATAGTTTTAAGCTATCTTATGCTGACTAATAAAGCATCCATAATTCCAGAAAATAAAAAAATTCCCATGT
This sequence comes from Pyrus communis, assembly GCF_041283825.1. Lineage (NCBI taxonomy): Eukaryota > Viridiplantae > Streptophyta > Magnoliopsida > Rosales > Rosaceae > Pyrus > Pyrus communis. The sequence continues at coordinate 35,219,531 of NC_142569.1, read as the reverse complement.
AGTTAATACTTAGTCTAATTGGTTGCCGTGTGGTGCCCCCTTAAAGTTTGAATCTCACTTAATTTAAACATGAAATAAGAAAGGAACGAGAGAACGTAAAAATAAGAAAAGTAAAGAAAGGGAATTACAATTCCTGATACTTAGGTATTTGAGGAAATATTTTTGCCACCTCTCTAAAGTAATGGTGATGTTTGTCACCTAATTCATTATCGTTGGATGAGTTTGATTTGATTTATCAACTACAAAAATGTCAAAATTTAAACTAAGATAACGGCAATTAATAGGGTAATGAACATCACCATCACTTGAAGATAGTGAGCAAAAATGCACTCGGTATTTGATTATAGACTTGAAGGGGAAGTTAACACTTTTTTTATGTTTTACGTATTTGTGAACACAGACGAAAGTTTAGAAGTAAATTGATTCTCATTTCTATGTCACATAACACAACAACTAAAATGATTTCAATTCTCATTCTTTGTAAATAAATATGACCTAAAAAATACAACAAAAGGATAAAGACAAAAAATTAAAATTAAAATTAAAATTAAAAAATTAAAAAAAAAAAGATTTTTTGGTTTAAGCAACTAAGGGTTAGTTTGATATTGCTGTTCTTTTTAAAGAAACCATTTCTGTTGTGATGTGAAAATAAACAACAGTAAAATAAGGTTGTTGAATGTTTGGTAAACTTTGTTTGTAAAAGTGTTTTTAATAAAAAAAACCAGTGTTTGACAAACTTTTATATAAATTGCTTTGAATATGTTAAATAACTAAAAATGATATGGTATTTCATTTGATATAATAATTGTCAAAAACAATAATATAGGGGCAAAAATTGTAATTTTGTAAAACATGTAGGGGTATATTTACCATTTGAAAATTTTATTAAATAAGCATTGATTACTATACTTTTAAGAAAAAAAAATGTAGACTTTGCTTTTGCTTTTCTTGACAACAATTTTTTAGAATATTTTTTTTTTCTTTACCAAACACGTTTAATGTTCTAGATTTTTTAATAAACTATTTTTTTTTTTAAGTACAATAATTTCAAAACAGCCCTAACTCAAGGATATGGTTGATTGTTTTTTGTTAGGGAAGCAATTACTCATCTTATTTTCCCTTTCTATTCTCGGATTAGAAGCGATGGAAACATGGAACTTATTGTTGTTCCCCCACTCGTAAGCATTTTGGTATGTCGACACAGACCCACCCCACAGTATTTGGTGGTTGTCCAAAAGGAATGACATATGGCATATCCTAAGAGATCCAAGGGGTCCCAACCCTTATGTGCTCCTAAGGAAATAATCACTAGCTACTAGCTAGAGGGAATTTCAATTACTAGTTCATTAATAGTTAATTAATAAAGCACATAAACAATGGGAATGAATGAGAGGAAAATGTAATGATGCTCTCTAATCTCTATGACTCTAACAAAGTCATAGGCCTCTCTACGTGATTCACCCTTTTTTCAGCTGCAATTGTGCTGGCTGGTTTGGAAAAGTCTAAAAAGAAAGTAATAAATTAAGAGAAACGTATGGAAGCAGGTTCTTGAAGGAGTAGCTTTAGATAAACACTAGCAATAGTGCCCGCGCGTTGCTGCGGGTCTTAAAACTACTGGATATAAAAGAAGAAAACAGTCAATGTAAACTTGTAATGGATAGTTTGTAATTAACAGGTTTTTAGTATGTTCATGCTATTTAAACAAAGAAAATATAATAAGAAAAAGAAGTAGAGTGTTGGCAGAAAGTGATGTAAGTTGCGGCATACCTGTAGTCAAGTCTGTGTAATTGATTTTAGTTGTGAACACCGGCAACATGTACAACTCAGAGAACAAAAAAAGCAGAAACTGAAGAAGAAAATGATGTGCACATAGAACATACTGCAGTAACTATAAATTAAGGTTAGAAGTGTTTTAATAGTGATAATAAATTTGTGGTGAAGAATTATGTATAAGAGGAAAACTGCTTTTATGAGTGTGAGTATATAACACGTCAAAACGATTATTAATAATTAACGAAATATTTGAAGTAAAAAAATATACATTTGATGTTGAAATTCGAGATAATAAATATAGCTGTAACTTATTAGAAGTGTTTAAATTGGCATTAACCGGTCGATAACAGTTTGTTCAATTATATTGAATATGATTAGACCATGTTACGATACGATGTTATAGGAAAACGAAGAAAAACTTATATAAGCTATTAGAAACAAAATATAATTGTAAATATAAAGTTGTGTCATTTGATTCTAAATAAGCATGTATATACTGACAGCAAAACGAAATCGTTAGGGTTTTATCCAAATTAGGAAAAATCTAAAATAAAAATTGAAAGACAACCTTAGATGAAAAAAAAAAAAAGACTAACTCTGTGAATTCTTAGCCCCCCGACTATTCATTGCATTTGGTAATTTTTTAATTTATACAAATAAAGAGTAAGTGAAATTGGATGCATACCTGGGATGAGAATTTGAATAACGTTTCAGAAAATATAAGTTTGTTGCAATTTAGTACAACAAAAATGAAAATTGATGTCTTTTGCAATAAAATATATTTAGTGATAGTGTTATATAAGACTGACAAAAGTATTGCAAATCATGCCATGATTAAATAGTAGTTTATTTGGCAATATTATAATTTTTAAAACAAAGTTAAATGTTGGTGATCTAAGACGGATCAGATTTACGTAAATTGGTAAACTTAGGTTTAATTATATGGAGTAAGAATCATCATTTCCGTCTTTTCTCTTCAGAGGAATTAACTATTACCAATTTATATAGATACTTTCTTCTTCTAACTTATTGTGAATACATGGTTAATTATTTGTTTGTCTAGCAAAAGGTTTAAGGCTAACATTTGGAAGTATAAACAGACATCCTTCCATTAAAGATAAATCCTGTCCATATTTTGTAAATCTGTGAAAGAACATATTAGATTAAAATATGTGGACATGGTATATCTCTAGTGAAAATGTCTACTTTTATACTTTTGGATGTTCAATTTAGCCTTTCAATATGCAAGCAAGTAATTTGTCATGTATTTAGATCATGTGAAAAGAAGATGGTTTGTATATATATTAGTAATAGCTAATTCCTCTGAAGAGAAAGCTTAGTAAAAATTGTAATTAAACGTAAAGCATTAACAAAACAAAATTAATAAAGTATTAATTAATTTTACATACCTTTGAATGTTTGCCTCTTCATTTTTTGAAAATGTATTTGTCAGCACTGTAAGCTCCTTGCTGAATTAGCAATTTTTTTTTTCCTTCCTAAAATTGTAAAATAAAGTGTTAAAAAAAAGTTTTATGGCAATTAATTATAATATATAATAATTAGTTGACATCGATGGAAAAATGGTGTCATACGTAGGAAGAAAGTATAAAAACCAAATTTGAATGTAAGAAATAAAAAACAATTTGTAATTCATTATCATGCATTGTTATCTGTTTTATGGTAAACATAAAAGATGAAAGGTTTAAGGAACTTTAGACAATTCTTCTATTACAACATGGAAATATTCTCATGGAAAAAACATAATTGAACCATGGAACTAATTATCTCACAAATAATGATTGTATGGATACCTAAGAGAAAACTGAACCAGATTTAAAGAATTGTACAGAGAGTTGTTTTATAGCTTTCATACGATCATCAATTAAGTTTTGCATAATTACGTCCCATAATTTTTAGGAATGAAACAAACACATATAGCACTCATACTCTGAAATGAAAATATTCTTTAATTTCTTCAGTAATAACGTTGTTAAGGGAGAGAATGAAACTGGAATTTTATATTTTGGAGATTTTAGTGCACACATACATATCACATGTGCACGGAAAGCAGATTGAATTCAAATTGCAATTATATCCTCAATTGGCAATCTAAGATTTTACCATCTAAAAAAGTAGACTTTTACAAATTTATGCAGTTTATTGTTTTATGAACTGAAATCCCTGTCAAAAAAATGTAATGACGGATGAGGAATTACAATTTCATACCAACATGAGCCTTGAAATGTTACATCTATAAATTCTGAGTTGAAGGAACCCAAAAGTTGAATTCGTAGCTTTCAAAGAGATGCAAAATTTTTCCTAAACTATTAAAGGCCAGGCTCATGACACATAATCTCTATGCAGCCAAAGAAGAAAAAAACTAAAAGCTAAGATATTGTATGTACATTTCAACTACCTTAGGTAAAGCAATGACATAGGCCTGATGTTCCAATGATGCAAAACCTGTAAAGTTGGGCAATTAGAAAAATTAATTCTTTTGGTTATAAATATTCAATTAGATACATTTTAAATAAGAACCAGACAAAAAATGCACATAAACGTGAGTTATGAAGATTGAGACAGCATAGAGGAAATGAAATAGACCTCATCAAGAGTAATACTACTGTAGTTTGTATAAGGTGCCCAATCCTTAATGTCTTCAATTAGATTCATTTTAAATAGGATCAGCTGCTGCTATTTTTTCGATGTAGGACAATCGGGTCCTAAAGTTTCCCCAATAGAAAACTCTAACTCTAAAATATGATTATATATCAAAATTTATAAACAAAGTCAGAGGAAACATTATGATTATTGAGCTAGTATTGAATAATGGGTACAAAACTGAAACTTTTGGATGGTTAACCTTGTTTGCAGATGAAGTTAAGCATCCCGAAAAACCAAAACAAATCAATTTAACATAAAAGTTTGTACTACTCACCTCAAATCGGCCGGAGAACTCATAATGGAATTTCTACCTCGCAATTTTTCCGTAACCTTTTCCATCTCAGTATTTCTAAATAGGACATGGATTCTATAACATTAGTTAAAGAAAAAATTTATCTACACTACACATATGTAGATCAATTCCCAATAAATTAAGATGAAATCAAGGTATGGAATATATTAATTTAGGGTTGGAAAATCACCTCGAAATTTCAGTCGACAGAGATTGAGCAAGAAAGCTGAGAGACGAAGACATTGGGAGAGATGGAAGAGAGAGAAGTGATTTGAGAGATGAGAAAGTGAGAGATGCAGAGTCTTTGAATTGGGTTAATTTTCTTGTAAATTTTGTAACACATCTTTAAAAATAATATTCAAAGTACAGTTTTTAACACTACTCTCTACATTTTCTATTAAAATTTTTAAACCTTCTCTTGATGTCACTCTTGATAATGCTACATATAATTGGCCATGTGTAAAAACAGGTTCTGGAAGATATAAACCAACTTGTTTAAGAGATTGTCCTTGACTTTTATTGATTGTCATTGCATAACATGCTCTAATTGGAAATTGACGTCTTTTGAAGATGAAAGGCCACTTATTTTCTGTAGCTGTAAGAGTGATTCTTGGTATAAAAACTTTATGACCAATATTAGTACCAGTAAGAATTTTAGCTTCAATAATTCTATCAAATAATTGAGTAACAACTAATCTAATTCCATTACACAAACCTGAAGACTGATTTAAGTTTCGTAGTAGCATAATAGGCATTCCTATTTTTAATACCAAATTATGTGCATGTAAACTATTGAATTCAAGCTTGTTTAAAAATTCTGTGGGGTACATTATTTCAAGATTTTCAACATTTGCATTTGAAGAACATAAAGAATCATAACTCAAAAATGTTTGTTGTTGTCCAGGTAATAAATTAATTATATAATTATTCACATCTGTAACAGTTGTATTTCGAGGTGTTATAATAGCTCTTTCCCTTAAATAAGCAAAATTGTCAAAAAAAGTTTCAAAACTCGGGTATGTTGCAGAAAAAATTGAATGGATAGCATTTGTAGAACAATCAATTATCAAATCTTGTGGTATTTGAATCAAAGATGAATCCCTATCAATTGAATTATTCACATTGTTTGCATCATTAATTTGTCCATCACCAATTTGTAGAATCCAATTTGCAAAAGAACTAATTTTATTTTTTTCTTCAATACTCAATCCATTTTTTGACAATCTCATATTTTCTTTCAAATGAAAATTTTTAAAATATGGCCATAAATAAGAACTATTCAATGAAGCATTTATTATATCCTCTTTAGTTCCTTCAGGAATAACAGGCAATATTTGTCGAAAATCACCACCCAATAAAAGAGTTTTTCCACCAAATGGAACATTTTTATTGAAAGCTTGTGAATTTGACAAAATATCCGAAAATGATTTATCCAATGCTTCAAAATAATATTTATGATTCATAGGTGCTTCATCCCATATAATTAAATCTGTTTTTTCAATTAATCCTGCAAGATGAGTTTTTTTTTTTATTGAACAAATTGAAGAATCAGTAATAATCAAAGGGATTTTAAATCTAGAATGGGCTGTTCTACCACCTGGTAATAATAATGATGCTATTCCTGATGATGCAACAGCTAGAACAATTTTACCGTCTGATCTAAGCTTACTTGTAATTGTATCCCATAAAAATGTTTTTCCAGTGCCTCCATGACCATAAACAAAGAATAGACCTCCTTTTTTTGCATTCACAGCATTTAAAACACAATCATAAACATGTTTTTGACCTTGGTTAAGGTGATTTCAAAAGTGCATGTTTCTTATAAAGTTCTTCACAATCATAATTTAATTCTTCTCTCAAAAGCCTATTTTGAATTTCTAACATTTTTTCTGCATTAGGCATGGGAAGATGATATTTTTTCAAAGAGGTAGATGCATTATTAAAAAGTAATTCTAATTCAAATAGCATTGAATTTTTTAATTCATGTTCTGGCACAATCATATCTGGAATTGCAAAAGTTTTTCGCAATTTATATAAAATGTCATCATACATGTTTTTCCAATGACTATCAAAAAGATTTTGAGGATTTGCTACATCACAAAATAAAATTATTGTGACAAACAATTGTCTCAATTGAGCAGACGATGCAATATGTGCAGCACTTGATAAAGCCTCAATCCATTCTTTATCATCACCTAATAGTCCTAATGATTTGCATGCAAAATGGTAGGAAGAATGTACAACACCATTAATTGTTTTTAAATCCTCAAAACTAATGGCGCCTTTTTTTAAATTCAAAAGCATTCTCAAATAATATAATTCGCCAGATGCAGGATGTACATATGCTATTCTGCCAATTGATGCTTTATATTTTCTTGGCTTCCAAGTTTTTTTCTTTACATCATACAAAAATTTTGTGGGAATTTGTGCATAAGTTAGTTCACGCGCGTTAGGAAAATTTTTGTTCAATTCAAACCAACTTGTTAACATTGTGTTTTCAAAAGCTTTTTGATTAATGATTGACTGTAGTGATTGATCAGCTGTAAAAACAACATTTTGTTCCAATGGTAAATGAACTGGTAATCGCTCTACAGAAGGCTCTCTATGATGTATGAAATATTGAAAAAGTCTTCCTCCTCTTAACAATGTACTTAATGGTGGTTCTCGCTCTTGAATTTGATAAGCAATGAAAGCTCTCATTGGTATTCTTTGTCTTTTAGTTTTTTTACCTCTATAATTTTCATTCCATTTTAAATCTGGTCTATAACCATCTTCACCATATGGAAAAAGAATTGGATATTGCAGAGACATAAATTTAGGATTCAACTTTGTTACACGTTTTAATTCGTGACTTTTAGACTCTATAATAATATCTCGATTAGAATCATACAATCCTATATCTCCAACTATCAAACCACCTATTTCATCAGTTGTAGGTTGCTCATATTGTTTGCTATCATTTAATTGCCTGCCTAGCAAAGTCATTTTTAATGAAGAAAGACCATCGTTTTCAAATTTATCTCTTGCCATTAGAAAAAGTTTAACCAATTCATTTGATGCATCAAACATTTTGATTAACCCTTCTACAATTGTTGGATCTAGGCTTTGATTGTTTCCATTGGAATTAAAAACTTTAAGTAGATTTTCCACCTCATTATATGTATCATAGACATAAAGTTGAGCAAATTTTGGAGACTCATTATCAACAGGCAAAAGAGATCCCATTAAATGACAAACTTGACCACTGATTTTGAAAATATAAGGGCTTGATCCATTGTTAATTGAGTTATCAACTTTGGCTCCCATTGAAGTGAATGCAAACATTGAGTTATAAGTTCTAATATTTTGTCGAAATGATAAATTTTTTTGCCCTTTAGTTGGATCAAGTAAGTAATCTAAAAATGGTGGTGCTGGTTTTGGATTTGGAAACTTAATTTTTCCTTGTTGGCACAAAGAGTGAAAACAGGTAGATCGTTTTTACACTTTGGTTTAAGAGACTCTTTTAGCCAAAAAAAAGCACCACAATGAACACACTTATAACTTTTATCTCCTAAGTCCGCATTAACTTTTATCTCCTAAGTCCGCATATTCCTTAACAACTCCTACAAAAAAAGATACAAAAACAAAACAAAATGAGCATAATATTATTTAGGCAATTAGAAAATTGAAATTCATGATATATCAAATTAATAGATGCATAAATTAAGAACTAACCTTTTCTATTCTTTTGAAAAAATGCTTGACCCTTGTTCATAAGATTATTATTCTAATCATCAAAGGTTTGTTGAGTATTTTTTGTAGATTGGTCTAATACATTGACAACCTTTTTTCCCTTTTTATCTCTTAAGAGAACATTTTTTTCAACAACAGTCATGCAATGTGATTCATTGATATTGGAAGAACTTATGTTTTCAACATCTTGTTGAACAGAAGATGTGCTAGTACCATCTTGGTAGTCAATGGTTGAGTTTTCCTGAATAATTGGACTACTCTTAGATAAGAAAACATCGACATAGTTTTGTATACAACTTATTCTACACACTCTTTTAAATTGTCTGTCATATTCAGATAAAACATAGGATTGATTATTGACAAACTCTTTCTCGTGTTCTGTATCATTAATTGTTAAAGCATTTGCAAGTCTTTTTGACATGATGGAATCAAATTGTAATACAAATTTGAAAACAAATTAGTGCAAACCACACTGGAAAAAGAGACAAAAAATGAAAAAAAGAAGTATCAACAAACACATAATGTGAAGATTAAACAAATATATACTATAATGATTAAAAAGAATAGATCACCCAAATTTTAAAATGCGACTGGAAAAAAAAAGTTATAAAAAAAAAAAGAAGATTAAAAAAAGTAAAGTTTAAAACTAAATAATTTAAAATTTAAAATTGCTCACCTTTAACAATTGAAATTTTAGAAAATACGATAGCCAATCTGTTCAAAAAGGCAAACAACAAACAATTATTACAATGGACAATAGAATTTAGTTCAGCAACAAATGGCAAGAAACAAAATATAAAACAAATAATAAATAGAACTTAAAAAAATTTAAAAATTAACAAAGTAATAAGATAACTACATTCTTACTTCTTATAGTTCAGTTGTGAAACTATGCACCAATGCAACATGTAACCACAGAGCAAAATTTATTTTGCAGATAAGTTTTCAATGGGAGTATCACTTCTTACTTGTCTTATCCACGCTGAGTGGAAACTGCAAAGATCAACAGTATTAACAATGTTTATTCTCAATGAAAAACAAATTACAAAAAATAAAAAAACCAATTGATTTTTACTAATACATAAATTATATAAATTGATGGCTAGATTATCAAATATATCGTGAGAAAATAGGAGCCCTAAAACTTTTTTAAACAATGGGTGACACAGAATTAACAAATACACCTGTTCAAAGAAATGTATATGTTAACTAAAACAAAAATTGTTATCACAATAGAAAATTGTAATATCACTCCGTGATATTGACAGTTTTTGCAAACATCTAACTTTTTTAATAACACAGTATATGACTATAAAAAAGCATTTTACATATAATTTATCTATGATATTCACAATTTTACTAAAAACGATAACACAGTTAACTACAAAAATAAAAACTATCTATGGTTCCAAGAATCATGATTAACACAACGTGGAACCGATGGGTTTAAAATGTATAAGCTAAAATTAAAAGTAACTTCTCAGATAAAAAGGTAATATACAGAGTAAAGGAAAAAAAAAAACAAAAGACTATACTGCATAGATAACATTGATAAAAAAAAAACAAAACATTCTATTTTTATGAGAATGTACTATCTAGTTATAAAATTATAACATAAAGTAGCTCAACATTATAACTTAAGTAAAGAAATATTTGAAAAGAATGATTTGATATACAATTTAGAGCCACAGTATTAAATACAATCAGACAATTGTCAAACAAAAGGAAGAAATATAATCTTGAACACAATATTAACAAAGTGAAAAGCACTTACAAACACAATCAATTGTCTGTAAACTTGACAGCTGAAAGCTAACTTGGCAGTTAAAATTACAATAGGAACTGAGATGCAGCAAAGATTTTTTTTTTTTTTTTCAACCAAAAATAATCTGCAGATGATTGCAAACAAAGAAATAATTACTTCTCAAATAAATATAAAACGAATTTAAAATATTTCAAGGCTACTTTTAATAACAGCATAATAAAGATAAAGATTTTATCAACATGACTCTCAATTTTATGCAGGTTGGGATAATCCAATTTAAAAGAAAGGGATTTCTTCCCTAATTGTTGTGATAAGAATCACTTAAAGACAATAAGAACCACTCCAATTCATAATAGCAGAGTGTGCTCGTACATAAGAGATGCTTATGCCACCTCCAAACTTCTCAGAAGAAATGATGTTGATGCATTAGCGATTCATACAACTGGAAGGTACAGTTTCTTAATAATTGAAAAGTAAGCATACATGTTAACTACTATTAAGCTGGTTGAGGGAAGAACTTTTACCACTTCTATGGATGTTCTATGCGCTTTAATCTAATTGAGCTCAAAACTTCAACATTAATTCAAGCATAGGTAGTCACACTTTGCTAAGCCTTAATTTCTTCAAACACCAATATTTCCTGCAAGAAAAAACCGAATCACATTAGACAACGGCATTGAATACAGTAAAAAAATCAACGAAACAGTCAATGCAATACGAAAAAACTTCAATCTTACATCAACCAACCAATCAATGTACAGGAAAACCCTAACCTAAAAGACCAAAATTTTCCAAAACGAAAAATGCAATTAGATGGAACAACCAGACACAAATGTCGGAAAAAAGCAGAAAACATTCCACATAAAAAAACCCACACACCTTAATCGAAAAGGGTTTCCAAGATTGGACAGAGAAACCCTAAAATCGATAAATCAGTATTTCTTAAAACAAAAAATGCGATCAAATTAAACAACGATGCTAAAAACACGAAAAAAATAGGAAAGAACTGATAAAAAAACGCAAAGATTTTAATTTTACACCAATCGATCTACAAATTTTCTTCCTAATCAAAGAAAAGAGAAAAAGAATAAAATAGACAAACCACCTAAAACACCGCAATCAGCCAGAAAACCCACCTCTTCAGACAGCAGGCGATCAACACGAACAGAGAAGCAAGGAAACACGAAGATCAAACATGGAAAAAAGCAGAGAAACAGAGAGCAGGCGAAAGCAAAAAGCAACGGAAGAAAATGAGAGAGGGTTCGAGCACCTTCCCGTATGTAGACTCACTCTACCAAGGGGCAAAATCGCGAATTCATGTAGCATCTTTTAAAGGGCTGAAAACCATACGTTAGATTAGGAGCAAAATCGGATTGGCACTGTTAATGAACAGTGCCAATCCGCTGAGCTTTAGTATATACTTGCTCGCTGATTTCAAATCACTCTAATTCTCATCCCATTTAACAGGTTTTGAATTGCTACTAACTTCTACAATTCTCAAATCACAAAATTCCAATAAGGGCATATGCCGAAACACAAAAAAAATCCATACAGTGATCATTTAAGGATTGACATACAAAAAAAATCCATAATTCAAACTTTAAAATGTAGAACAGACAAAGAAAACCCAAAAGTTAATCATGGCCATTTTTCTTCTTTTAAATTCCGAACAAAAATCAAACCACAGATAATCAGAACAACCAAACCCAAAAATTTCCCCAAAAAAAACCTGAACAACAATAAAATTAATTAGTCTAAACCTTAAACCGCAGCCATATCCTTCCTCAACAATTTTTAAATTTTAATTAAAACACAAAAAATATGAAAAAAAGGTTAAAGATAAATTATATAACCGTAGCCATATCCATTTGTCGGCAATCTTTCAATTCTAGTTAAAACGCAAAAATTATTAAAAAAAAAACGCTTAAAGATAAGTTATATACCTGATCCAGAGAGCGTTTGCAAACTCCCACAACAAAACCCTAAAATTGGAAGATATAGGTTTGCGGCAGCCAAAAACGAAATCAGACAAAAGATCCACATGCAAATCAGCAAAAAAAAATAAATAAAGAGAACACTTAGCAAGAATCGAATTTTACAACAACCAATTGAAAATTTTTCTTACCAACCAAAGCAGCCAAACCGTTGCGATTCCTCCGCAGAGAACAGCGGGAAAAAAACAGTCCAACCACCCTTCTAAACGATCGGATCGCGAGGAAAACAGCGAGATACACACAGAAACACAGACAAACACAAAGAGAGACGGAAAAGCAGAGAGAAGAAAAGAAGAGGAAAGAGAGAAATGAAAGATGCTTCCAGCATCTTCCCTAGATAAGCCGATATCTACGCACGCGCAGCACGTATCATGAAGGACAAAATGGACAATTTACTGCATAATCCCACTAAAGCCGAAAAACCATGAAGAAAATGAGGGACGAAACCGGAACGGCACTGTTAATGAACAGTGCCAATCCACTGGCTTTTAGTATATATAGAATATTTGTTAAAGAGAGCAACAACTAAAGAGAAAAGATGACTTGTGTGATCAACCACCAGCTTACTGTGTAGCTAGTTCCTTTCGACTCCACTGTCTAATCTTAACCTCTTTTGACATCATTTCTTGACCATCAAGGAAAATTTTCAAGAGTACAGAGATGAGTATATTAGAGTATGAGTATGATTTTGAATCCTAGAAATCATGTAGTGTTTTAAGTTGGTATAAAAAAAGTCTAAATAAAAGAGTTGGGGTTGTCTTAGTCAATTTGGAATTGAAACTATGAAATTGTCGACTTAATATTCATAGTTGTATGAGAATTCTATTGCAGTGTTCTGGAATGACTAATATAGAATAATTATAAGGATTGTTTTGCTCTAAATAGAGGTCACTGTTCTCACAATATTACGGTTAATAGTTGAACCAAAGATCGATTGTTTGGCTAAGCATTGTGAATTTGCAAGAGAGGAGAAGGTGTTATGTTTAGAGGTATGTCACGGCTTCGTCTTCGACTATGTCCACAGGTGTGTTTTCTATATTCATGTCCTTTCAAGTAAAAGTATGGTTCATGTATGAAATTGTGGTTTAAATGCTTTATTATTCGAGTTTGTTTAATTAGTGTATGCGCGCGTGCGCGTATATTATGCACATTGCACACGCTTGTGTACTCTGCATCTATCACAGAAAGAAGTTTTGTTTTGAATCAACAATCAAGGGAAAAAATGGATTTTCATATGTGGTTTTCTTTCAATGCGAGAGAGGGTTGACATGTAGTGACGATGGGTAATCATGAATTTGCTTAAGTATCTATGTCCAAGCAAGATGTCAACCGAGCACTTAGTTTTGGGAATGGTGAGACTTTAATATTCTCTTCCACTTGATTAATTATCATTAGTCTTAGAAACATTTTCCCCAAGTTTATAAAAACAAAACGAGATTATTATTATTAGGGGTTTTTATTTGTCAAGAGATAAACTAGATATTATTGGGTTTTCATAAAATAGAAAGTAAAAGAAAAATAGGATTACTGGATTACTCCTTATCATGAGAATGACTGGGGAGTATAAGGACGAACATTTTTTTATTAATGACATCATTTATTTATTTGGAAGATGTTAAAGTGAGCTGGAATGGGTATTACAAGTAGAACGATACTTGGTTCCACAAGGTTACGAAATGAGTCATTTTGGATAATGTTAGGGAGATTAAATTTTTAAAACAAATTTGCATACCAAATGATGTGTCACCACTAAGAAATAAGCACGTTAATCGACACTTACTTAATAATCCAATCATTTACAATCACCTCAGTTGGTTTGCAAATTTGATTTAAAAAGTTGGTCTTCCTAGCATTACACTTTACAAAATAGATGTGGTTCCTCCATATGCTAATACCTTGTCACTCTTTTTCTTTTTATCTTTTTATTTTAAGCAACTTATTCCACTGAACAATATTTGGCCACTCAAAGATGAGTGGGAGTTTTTATTCAAAATTGTTTGTTGCCGATGTATAGAATTTTGTGTTTATAATCAGAACCGTCTATATTATAAATCACTCTATAAATATCATTTCTATTAAAAAAAAAAAAAAGCAATTAGAACTAAGGTCGTTTAGTCATCAAATTGTATAAAAGTAGATTAACAGAATTGGTAAAAGCATTGCGCACCGTCTATGTTTTTGCTATAATAGATTGACTAAACGACCTTATTTTTATTTTTATTTTTTTATATATTTTTTATTTTTTTGCAGAGATGATCTTTACAAAGTGATTCATAGTATAAACAGTTCCGATCATAAACACAAAATTCTATAAATCGACAACAATTTTAAGTAGAAACTCCTACTTATTATTGAGCAGCCAATCATTGTTTTATTTCACCTCCTTTTTATGTAGGACTTCGTTCAAAATCTTGTGGAGCCAAGTACTATTACTGGAAGTATATCAGTTGTTGATATTTTATGTGTTATTTTGGAATTATTTGAAGGGAAAATTTTTTAAATGTCATATGAACTTGTTCATATTTTTTCAATTTGTCATATAAACTAAAATTTTAAGTAATTTGTCATACAACTTTACAAAATCATTAATTTGTCATCTAATCCTAACTCCATTAAGTTTTTCATCCAATATAACTCATGTGCTTCGAACATGACTTGTGTTTGGGGTTACTTAGGTCATTTAAACATCTTTTCACAAGTTTTTTTACTTTTCTTCAGTACAAACACTTAAATTTTTTACTTTTCTTTAGCGCATATGCATCTACAACTCCATTTATGGCACAAAACGTCAACTTGTGTCTCATTTATAGAGCCCGTGCATGCTAAAATGCAAATTCCCACTCATGTATTATTAAATATTTGAAATAACCAGAAGAGAGTGCTGATAGGTGCATTAGTTATCATATTTTCATCTTAATTATGCCTAAGTTTTGTTAAGGAATTGATCTTAAAAGAGCCTTATTACTTTCCTTTTCTCAGTTTCAGCCATTCTGTGCACTTAGGACGTTTTTGGTGATAATTAGACTTTTCGGAGGACTTTTGATGCAAGGCTAACTGGAGAAGGAAGCTGAGAGGCTGAAGATCGTTATGTTCAAATTTCATAATTTTCCATGGAGCCATTCATTCCAGTTTCACAAATGAATCCCGCAGAAGTTGTTTTCTGTTCAGAATTGCGCAGCTGTAGGAGAATGAAGATTTGAAGGCTTTCCCGATTTTTCCTAGTGACGTGCGATATATGCCTGGAAAGATAAGAGATAAAGCTACGTTCGTCATATTTTTACAGAATTTTCCAAAAGAAAAATCGACCCCAAATCTGGCGTGCAAGACAGATGACGTGTTTCCCAAGCCAAGAAGGATTCTTTCCTAGTTTGTGTCATTAATTGTTTAGGAGTTTGTTTTATTTTAGGAGAGTTTCTCCCAGACCTTTTAGGGTTTTTCTAGTTTAAATAAGGTCCCTAAGCTCTCTCTCATCCATCATCCATCCATCCATACATCCATCCATCCATCCATCATCCATCCATCTACCCCCGCATAACCCATAACACCGCACCATACTACCATTCACCATCTCCGCAATAAGTGAAGAAGAGCTTAGGGACGTGCTTTGCCATGGATTCCGGGTTCTATCTTTCTTTTATTTTTATTTCTATGTGTAACTAAGTTATTTTCTAAGGTTTATGATGAAGCCATGACATGAATATTTGCGAAGTACTTTGTTGATTATTATCCGATTATATGCCATGTTATATTCTTAATCTTTGTGGGTATTTTATTCTAGGTTTGAGTTTCTAATGACTGATCACCTTTAGAAATTTTGCATCTAGAGATTTAGATAAATCTATGAGGATAACCAATATCAATTAGGTTTATTGGAACTAAGATTAAGAAGAGTAGACAAACTAGTGAGGATGACCAATATCAAGCTAGTCCTACTTGGTTGACATGATTCTTCTTTGCTTAATGGGTTTCTATGTGTTTAATTGTATGCCTAACCAATAGGATATAATTATCATGTAAAGATACAAGAGCTGATGTCTGACCACGGATTAATTCAGACTTTAGAAAGAACAACCTTTAACATTGGCATGGTAATTGGATAGTAATTGGCTCTAGGAAAAGTAAATAGGATTGTTATTGGTGGATTCATAACCTTAGGTTTTCTTGTGTCGTGTCCTTGATTTAGTTAATTGTCTTTTCTTTTTCTTGTTAATTTTTGACACACCCCGAATCTAAAATGGAGCGTGCTGGCCATCATGTGAGGGTGACATAGCCAAGTGCACAGTGCGGAAGCAAGAAAGTGAAAAATACGAGGAAAGCACAGTGCGGAAGCAAGAAAGTGAAAAATACGAGGAAAATAAAGTTAACAAAATAATTACAATAAAAGATCAGTGAGTGCTAGTGACAAACACGAAAGGAACATGCAAAGTAGGAGTTCAAGTATCCTAGGTGCAGTCCAGAATAAACAAATACTACATAAGTGATAACTAGAAAATCCTACATGGAGGGTGCTCTATCAAAAATGCCTCGATGCCTTGTTCGTCACCCACGTCCTTGCTACCTAAAACCTGGAGGGGAGCAAAACAGAAAACGTGAGTGGGCAAAAACAAAGTTAGTTTTTTAAACCATTTCAATATCAAGTAATAACCCCTCTCTGTAAAACCCGTATACTTTCCAGAAAATACTATATGTACTCGTATATCAAAACATGCTAAAACGATAAAGCTCAAATATGCCATGCTAGAATATGTTGCGTCAGAATATCCAAACAAATAATATAAGCATCAAGCAGGTGAGATAAAACAAATCATAATATGCCAGTGATATCAATACATCAGCTGGAGTCACCTAAAGTAACCTGTATGGCTGAAACTATAGCTCCTCAATCACTATCCTGCACACGAGTCGGAACCACCTATAGTGGTCTGTACGACAGGCTGGGTGTAAATAAATACGCTCAGTGCTACGATCACGTGAAGGCTGTACGATGTATGGCAAGTTACCTACGAGTCGGAACCACCTAAAGTGGTCTGTACGACAGGCTGGCACCTGCCTTGGATCCAAGGTGAGCTTACGGTGTAGAAGATGAACGATCACTTGAAGGCTAGGCCCTACTCTGGCGGAGCACAATCACCGAGGTGTAGGAATATAACCTATAACTCAATCTCATCAACACCACATCTATCACTAACAACATACTCACCTGACTTACCTGAGCGTCCGCGGCACTAATATATAACCAACACAATCACAATAATAATAATGACGATATTCGACATGGCATTTCAATTATAATACCATTTAAAACGTAATTTCTAGAAAGATACCAATCAATATATATATACTGAAAACAAAAGGCCATTCACTGATACGTAGAAGGGTCGTAAGCCCCGAGCCTCGCGTGGTTGCGCTCGTCTTCCGGATAGTCCTCACCTATATGCGAAACAACTATAAAAATGTCAATTTAATGCACGTAACCAACCTTGGGTATTAACTTCTCATACATTGCTCAAATGGGATATTTGAATATACCAACGTGATCTACTCAATCCCATGAACATCCCCATATTTTTAAAATAATTTTTTGACCTCCCACGCGCCGCCACGCGCCGGCACGTGCCTGTCACGCGTGTGGAACCCTAACGGCGTTAGGGAATATTCCATGGAATATTCCGTTAAAACCTTCACAGATGTTAACGACCGTTACCTAACGCCGTTAGAATATTCCGTTAACTCTGACGGAATATTCTCCTCCTTCTCCGGTAAGCTTCGCTGGTCGCCGCCATCTGCAACTCAAATTTCGCTGAAAAACTGGAAAAACTTCAAACCTTAATATCTTCTTCATTTCTCAACCAAATTCCATGAAATTGGTACCAAAATGAAGCTTACAACAAGTAGAACAAAATTTTACCATTTAGGGGACCTAAAACCAACGGAATCTCGTTGGAAAAACTCACGATATTTGGGCCAAACCTGCAACTCCTTGAAACTGGGCTTCCCGATGTCCAAAACACTTCAAAATTGTTCCCCGAGCTTCATGAGAAGGTTCTAAAGCTCCCTAGAACCTTAAAAACTTCTAAAAACCTCACGATCACGTGTGCATGAACAGTGCACAAAAACTGGGTTCTCGGGTTTTCGAAGGTTTCACGTCCTAAAAATGGTATGAATAAGCTCCTGAGCTCACAAGGAACACAAAGGTAACCTCCTCAACGTCGATCCGTGAAAGTAGAAGGTAGTTTGAAGTTTATCCGTACCTTTGCAAAGGAAATGGAAGAAAGTGGAAGAAAATTCGAGAGAGAGAAGAGAGAGAGGGTCCATGGGTGTGAGTGTGTGTGGGTGAGGTCCAGATGGCAGCCCATAAACAAAAACAATTCAAACAAGACCCTACAACGCTAAATAACGTCCAGGGGCAAAATCGTCATTTCACACCTACGGTACGAATAATTCGGAACGGGCTGTCACAATTTTAGTCTTAATCAATTACTCAATTATTCAATCCTATTTATCCTTTGTTTGTTTAATATAGTCTTGCGTGATTAATCGGTTAAATTGGTGTTAAAGCAATCCCTGTGGGATCGACCTCGTATTTGCATATATTACTACAATTGATTCGTGCACTTGCGAGTTTAATTTGGTTTTAACGAATCTATTATTTAGGTTAGTTTAAATGTACATCAAGTGCATTGCATGATCATTTCATTGTTATCATATCAAAAATATTGTTCCATTGCCTGAAAAACCTACAGTTTTTTGTCGAATACAGAAGTAAGGTATTAAAATGACCGAAATAACCCGCACATGACTTATATTGGATGGAAAACTTATCAAAGTTAGGGAAAGGTGTTGAGCCCTTACATGACGGTGTGGAAAAGTAGGTATGACAAATTGCTTAAAATTTTAGTTTATATGACAAATAGAATAGTGCGTACAAGTTCATATGATATTTCAAAAAAATTTCTTTATTTTAATTTATGACTTACCTTGCACTTTACTAATATATAGAATAAAAAATATATATTTTACCTTCCACAATAAAATTATTCATAATTTAAATCCTTTATTCTTTGGGTGAAGATATTTCTTATTTGAGTTAAATTTTATTTTTATTTTTAAAAGAGCTTGTTTGGAAGTGCTTTAACATAACTGAAAAAGTTCTGGTGAAATTATTTTTAAAAAGAATCTTTAGTAAAGATGCAAGTGAATCTTGAAAAAGTACTTAAAGCGCTTTAAGTGTTTTGAGAACTTGAAAACATTTTCGTTATAAGCGCTTTCAGTCATTTATAAAATACTTCCAAATGAGCCAATTTATGTCGACGATTGAAGACTACTAGAAGTGAGTGCCACCATTTAGGAGCGAGTTGGGTCAGATTGTCCAACCAATCGGTTAGCCTAACCATTTAATATTCTTGCACATATTGATACATTATCGGCCATTGACGTCTAATTGATACTATATCTTGCATTCCATAGTTATCAATATTTTTGTCAATAAAAATCTAAGTGGCAATCAACTATTTGACATCATCTTACTTTGGCACACCAGCTGAAAAGAGAAATTTTTATGTGTAATGGGAATATGAGTTGGTACATTACGTGTCTCAATACAAGTGAAGGGACACTTGAAAAAAAAAAAAAAAACTACCTTCAGTTGTGTTATGACACACAATGTACCATCCCCTATTCTGCTTCATTATGCGGGGCAAGCTAATTTGGTTGCTGAATAAGGCACATGAGTAGCATTAAAGCTGTTAGCCAAGAGAGGGTGGTTCGGCCGCTACCACTATGTTGGAATCAAATTCATGCACATCCATAAATGGAGGCAAAATCCAGTTAGAATGACCTATGAACTCCGACGAGGGGAGAATGGAGTTGATTACAGGGTGTTTGTATCTTTATCGGATTACCTACATATCTTTGTGGATGGAGAATCAAACCACTGGTAGAGTTCTAAGAAAGGATGATATATGACGTGCGATACATTAGAATATATCCTTGACGAATATCCTATGTCGAGGCGTACATGAGATGCTTCTCCATGCCTTCGTGTAGACGAACAACGTGCATGAGGGAATATATATATGTACATTGTAGAAAGAGAGAAGTCAGAGAGAGCCCTTGATATATACTCCATCTAGAGTATTTATAAAGATCTTGAGAGAGTAATCTCATTTAAATCAAAATCAATCTAGGAGGAAATCTAGGATAAGATTAGACCTGACATTCTTGGCGTGTTTTTCTCATTCATGTCATTTTCATGACATACCCGATATCTTAACAGGTCATGTCATGTAATATTGTTAAAATGAACGAGTAATATGACTTAACCCGTTACCCGTTCAAGAAAATATATTTTAAATCAATAAATAATCAAATGAAAAACGTAATACTAAAGTAGTATCTACATACCACATAAGTGAGATCAAGGAATCCAATGATAAGAATTTAATCTCACGAAAGGTTTTAATCTCATATGAGACTAAATCCTATGGGTATTGTTGTAGCAAAGGTTTTTTAATTAATGTAGAAGTGTGAAAAGTATAAGAAAAAATTACAAATGCTCGCAATGACAAACTGTCACACCCCGACCTGGAATGTCCACTAGGACCCCGAATTGAGCTATGCTGGCCGACACTAGGAAGGTGACGAAGCCATAAAGTGTGATAGTGTATAAAATGTGAATAAATTAAAAACTAAAAGTGCTTAAGTACACGAGTGAGCGATGAGCGGGTCTGGACCCATTTCACGCGTGATACAGAGCATAGGTAAAGTGCAGTAAGGTAAGATAATGATTATACCATCATAAAAAGACTTATGTACTGAAAAATGCCACGAATCCTCATTGATACAGAATTCTGCTGCTAGAACCTGGAGGGGTGCAAAAATAGAAAATGTGAGTGAGTGAAACAAAACTTTTCAAATCAATTTCAATTACCAAAGGTAGTAACCCCTTGCCGTAATACTTGTATAATTTCCCAGAAAATAACAGGCGTGACTATAACTCAAAACCATAACCAAAATAATAGTCTCACAGCTATGCCGTGTCAAATATCTCAACAAGAATAAGTAACCCAGGTGAACTAAATCAATATGAAATGGTATGTCAGCCGGATCCACCTATTGTGGCCTGTACAGCTGAACCAATAACTCATCAACATGCTAGCCGGAGTCACTTCACGTGACCTGTACGTCTAACTCAATAACTCATCAACATATTAACTAATAGCTCAATAACATGCTAGCCAATATCTCATTAATCTGCTAGCCAATAACATGTTAGCCAATAGCTCAATAACATGCTAGCCAATAGCTCATCAACATGCTAGCCAATAGCATAATAAGATGCTAGCCAATAGCTTAATAAGATGCTAGCCAATAGCTCATCAACATGCTAGCCAATAGCTCAATAAGTATACTTGCACACGAGTCGGAACCACCTAAAGTGGTCTGTACGGCAGGACTGCGTGTAAATAAATACGCTCAAGTGCTACGATCACGTGAAGACTGTGCGAATAATCACGGGTCACCTACGAGTCGGAACCACTTACAGTGGTCTATATGACAGGACTATGCGCCTACCTTGGATCCAAGGTGAGCGTAAGGTGTGAAAGGTGAACATCACGTGAAGGACTGTGCCCTGGCCACGAGCGAGAGCCCTAACACCAGGGTGTAGGTTTATGAGCTCTCAATGCATCTCAACATAACATGTACGACTTATAGGCAACCTGTACGACAGTGTCGGAGTTGCTTATCATTGCAACCTGTACGACAAGGTCGGAGTTGCCTAAAGTATAAATATAGTCATGCCATAACTCGATCATTTCAAATAACACCATAAACTTACCTGAACTTACCTGTGCGTCCTACGTTCCTCTTCGCACTTCAAAGCATTCACAGTAATTCCTTACAGATAGTATACATATGGATGCATCATAATGCAATCTAATACCCAACCATATCATAGCATTTACCAGTATATGCATACATACATATATATATATATATATATATATATATATATATATATATATATATATATATACATGGCCAAATATGCATAATCTGTAACACCCCACTCCCGAACTATTTATTTCGGGAATAATTATCGAGAACAAGTCCAACTAAATATTAGTTTAATTGACCATCATTATTTACGATTATTTACTTCAATCTCTCAATGCCTCACACATTGATTTATGACCAACATTTAACCACCAAAAACATAAGGTTAAATCTCACCTTTCCACCAACTTCCTTCACATTGCTCAATTCCCCAAACAAGGCTTTTGTCTTGATTATTTAATCTCAATTATTGTATGGCTGCATCTAATCTAACGTATTGTTAGACTGCCTATGTGCCCCAAATAGGGATCAAGCCAATCGTAGTTCACATCAATTATTTATAGGTAACATGCATATGGATATACCATGGCATAATCTAAACTTGACCATCTCGTAGTACTTTAGAGCATATAAATATATATAACACAACACAAATTGCTTAATTCAATTTAAAAGTATTTTTGAAATTATCAATCATGTATATATATGAGATAAAAAGGAAAAGATCCACTCACCTGGAGTTCGCCCTATCATTTTCCTAGCATGAATATCGAGGCGTCCTGGACGAACGGCGCCTAGAATAATTATCGAATCACATCTCAGAATTCTTATCAATAGAATACATAATTCACATAAACACATCCTTAAAAACATTCTAAAATAGTTTGAGACCCATTGACCACAAGTTAACCGTCGATCGAAGATCGACGGTAGGGTCTACAACCATGTATAACTCGATTCGGAAGATCCGCATATCAGATTTCCAATCTGCAACTTCCAAAGATACACATTATACTTCTAGAATAACATACTACAATTTCATTACGATCCAACAGTAGGATCTCCGCCAATTGCCCAAACCAAGTGGCGGTTAACATTTATTTTACGAACTTACAAATTCAATTCGAAAATATCCATACATCAGATTCCTGATCCATAAGTTTCTATGGTCATCAAATATTACATACTATAATGTATTAAAGTTTAGTGACGATCCAACGGTCGGATCGTCAATTCATATAATGTTCAAGTAGCGGTCTTTATCAAAACTATGCTCAAACAATGAGATTTCATCAATCGGACTTCACCTATGGAATTGGGGCGTCAAACTTAGCTTAGAAAGGTCAGGGGTGACTCGGCTCAGGCACCGCCGCACACGGCGGTTGGCCCCCTCGACTCACCAGAAAAATCAACTATTTCTAAAAATTCTCAAACTTCACAGAAATGAAGATCTCAATTAGTAGAGTAAGTTTTATACCTATGGCCAAGTCCAACTTAGCCAGGAAAGACTCCAATTTCACTCAAACCCGCTGGAAATCCTAAGATGGGTGTTCTTCGATTCGACTTCCTCAATGTTCCAACATCCCTACAACTGCTTGGATCTTGTTCCAGGGGCCAAGGGGAGTTGATTAAGGGTGGTGGTTAGTGTTGAAATTCTCCGGATCGACGAATCACCTCTAAAACCCGTCGGTGTCACCATGCCCAAATACCACGAATTTGCCCCAATTTCCGTCGAATCTTGGGTGAAAAATAAAGGAGAAGAAGTATGGTGGTGATTGCAGGTGAAGGTGGGGTGAATTTCCCCTGAAAATGGCATAAATTGGCCGGAATTAGAACCGGGTCGAAACCGATTTTGTCGTGGGTTTGGTCGATGGAAGAGAGAGGTCCCTTTCCTGATAAATTTGCTGCCTTTTCTTCTAATTGGTCCCTTGCCAATTGTCTGATTGGTCCACACTTTCTCCTCTATTTCTAATTGGTTCCTTCCCTTTATCATGAATGGTTAGACTTCCCACAAGGTGGGAGTTTAACACTTGAAATCTAAAATATAAATAATCACTTTCAAACGTTTGTAACTATACCATTATAATCTGGACTCACAAACAGTTTTTGCGTATGCGTTCGTACCAATGAGTACTACACAAATGCACTGTAGGAATAAGTTATACATTTCTCTAGACAATGCTCCACGGAAGTCAAAGTCCGTGCCTTTGGGGCATTTTCGTCAATTCACTATTTTAAATTTTATAAAACTTAAAATTAGGGATGGGTTGTCACACAAACTTTACAACTTTTTTGAAGATGTTAACTCCGAAATTCACCACCATAATCCCATAAAATTATAGATGTGATGACCCATCCCTAATTTTTTATGTAATTTCTCCCCGAGTATGTGAATTGACTATTATGCCCTTAGAGGCAAGTCATGTGGACGTGTTTATTCCTCTCTTAATTTATTCTCACTTCCGTAATTAATATGTACACATTGTTACGAGTGTACGTGAATTTTTATCAGTGTGGAAACACTATTACATATAGATTTCGATTTCCTTCTACTGTAGAAAACCTGAAACCCTATCCATTGTATTCTTTAAATCTACTCGTGCCCTCTCCCTTTTTTCTTCACTCACCAATCAACTCCCTCAAATCTCTCACCAATCCCATCATTTCCCTCTACACGGCACCCAATCAGAAAAGCAAGAAAATATCTCACTCTTTCTCTCTTCTTTCTTTCTCCCTTCCAAAGCTCTCTTTCTCTGCAACTGCCATGAATGAGCACCAAAGCTCGTAGATCGAGCTTAAAAACCCCACCATTACATTTATCTCACCTTCATGAACTCAACCATACCAACCAACCTTAGTTTGGCCGAGTTTTGGACGTTGAACTCAGAAGGTTTGAACTCAGTGAGTTTGAGTTCATCAATTTTCAGGCCGAGTTAAGGAGGTTGGGAGGTCGAGGAAGCTTTCCCACAACTTCCCAAGACCTCTAGGACAATTTTGAAGAAGTTTGGATGTCAAAACAACCGAGTATCAAGGAGTTCACTTTTGGCCGGAAATTTCGAGGTGATTTCTGACCACCTTCGTCCACTTTTTGGACTCCAAAGAGGTATAACGATTCTACTCTTTATAAGCTTCAAATCCATATAAAGTAGGTTGAAAATGGTTGAGAAATGAAGAAGTTATGCAAGTTTGAAATTTTTTCTAAAAATCGACGAGATTCGAGTTGCAGACGGCAGCGCCAGCGGCGGAAGACGAAGCTCGCTAGAGAAGACAGGGAATATTCCGTCAAAGTCGACGGAATATTCTAACGACGTCATGTAACACTGTTAATCTCTGTTAAGCTTTTAATGGAATATTCCTAATGGCGTCAGTCACACTGACGGCACGTGCCTGCGGGTAGGGGCGCGTGCGGGGTCCAAAAATTTAGCTGAAAATTTGTGTAGATTTGTGACGTCAAGTAGATCGATTTCATGTATTTAAACCCTAGGTTTGAGCAAACTATGGGGGTTTTATTTAAGTTTCCGTATATGTGCTAATTAATTCTATTATAGTTATTTCACATATAGGGGAAACGTATCTCGAGGACGTACGAGGCCAGGCTAGACTCGGGGGCTACGACCTTGCAATGTACTTGTGAGTGGGCAATTTATTTTATACCTATACATATTTATAGTTTCCCTAAATGCATAGTTACTTCACTTTTACGCTTATATTGCCAAGTATTCGTCATTGTGATATTAAATGTGATAAATGCTGCTATATGGTTGGGATATTACTATCATGACATTCATACATATCTATACATGCTCATCTTGTTGCACCGGTGTTAGTACTCACCCCAGGGCCAGGGCTAGTCCTTTATGTGTATGTTCACATCGCACCATTCGCTCACCTTGGATCTAAGTTAGGTGCCAGTCCTGTCGGGCAGATTGCATTAGGCTATCCGACTTGTATGTGACGTGCTTCTACACCAGCCTTCACGTGATCATAGTACTAGAGCGTATTGATTACGCCCAATCTTGTTCATGTCAGAGATTATTTGTTCGAACTCATGTGTCAGCTTAGATGGATGAGCACTTAGCTATACTTGATTATCACATGATTTTTATTATTGAGGCATTGATATATCATGACTTGGCATATTTCTTGGTTATATTGTTGTTATTGTTGTTTACCTACCTATGTAGTATGTTTTAAGGAAACTATACTTGTTTTACGGCGAAGGGCTACTATATTCGAAAATAAAGGTTTTCGTATAAGCATTGTTTTGCTGACCCACTCAACTTTGTTTTTCGCCCCTCCATGACCTAGATAGCTGTACTAGGAATCTCGGCAATTCTGACATTATCTTCGGTTTACACGTATGAACTTATCATTGTTGTGTAATAAGTGTACTTTAGCTGCTTTGACTACTCCTTGGTAGTCGTACTGTCTTTTAAGCTCTGAATAATTATAGTGGGTTATTCCCACGATTGCGCACTTTTTCACTGTTTAGTATAATTAGTTCTAATTAGTTTTAAATTTATTCATTTTTTCACTTCACTTACCCTTATGGTTACATCACCTCACGGTGATGGCCAGCATGCTCCGACCTTCCTAGGTCAGGGTGTGTCAATAGATTTAAAAAGGGTACATTACACAGAATTACCTCAACTATTGGGTCATTAACAGTTTCATACCTCGTCTTTAAAAAGTTTCAATGTCATACTTCATCTACGAATTTGTTACAATTTCATACCTTCCGTCAATTGTCTGTCAATTCCTCTGTTAAAACGCTGACGTGGCCAGGGCCGGTCCAGAGATTTTTGAGGTCCGGAGCGACGTTAAAAAATGTGCCGTTACTTTATATAAGAAAATTATTTGTTTTCACATGTAGGACATTGATAAAATTATACTTAGAAAAACACTTCAAACTTAATAATTTAGAAATAAGGAAAAACCAATTTATTTTGTATCGTGAGAAGGAACAAAAAAACTCTGGGTTTACAAGTAGATAGATATAAGTTTTGTTTTCCATCTGAACTTTTAAAGTGTTTTTGTATAAATTGTGAGGTGTTTTTTCTTATTTACTAACCTTGTCAATATGGGACTAAAAAATAATGATATTTTTTATTCTTTAATTGATATGTATAAGTAATAAATTGGTACTAAATTAAACTTTTTGATGACACGTTATATGATTTGCAAATTTGGTCTAAAAATTTGGTCAACGCATTACTATTAGTAGAAGATTAGGAACAAATGTTTAAAAATAACAACCCACATAGCTACTAGCTATTAATTAAAAATAAATTAACAACCAAACAAAAATTCGTAAAAATTGAAAAGAATAAACATGCACTTAGCATTTCGAACTTAGGATATCTCGTTAATTTTAAACAACAAAAACCATTGATTCTAATTGAACTTCTTGATCATTTAGCCAAATTTTATATATTTATACTCTTATAAAACGAAATTTGTAAAAATTGAAAAACAAATAAGCACATATGTGTTTTGAACGCAAGACCTCCTTAGTAATTTCAAATGAAAAAACCACCAGTTCTAGTTAAACTTCTTTGTCATTGAACCAAATTTTATAAATCTATACTCTTATGAAAACATATACAAATATACCACCCTAATAATTTTGGTGCCCCTAATTATTTTGGGCCCCGGACGATCTTCCTGCTCGCACTGGGCTAGGGGCAGCCCTGGACGTGGCAAGTGATGAGACCCATTTTCTATTAAAATATTAATTAAATATTAAAAAAAAAAAAGAAGAAGAAAGAAACCCAAACCCAGATCTCATCCCCCTTCCCATCTTCCCCATCCGTCCCCCCTTCCAAACCCATAACCCCCCCCCACCTCGGTCCCCCACGCTCTCTCTTCCTCCCTCCCATGGCGCTCCTCCCCTTCATCCTCCTCCTCCTCCTTCTCCTCCTCCACCCTCGCACCCACCTTTTTCCCTCCTCTACACACCCTACTCCTTAAATCACACCAATTCCCTCCCATTCAAAAACCCCCAGTTCGTCTTCCCCCCACCTGAGCCCAACCTGCAACCCAAAAAAAAAAAAAAAAAACAAAAAAAAAAACCATCTTCATCTTCCCATAGAGGGTGGGTGCAGGGAAAGGGGGGGGATTAGGGAAGAAGGAGTTGGAGGAAGAGAGGGCACGAGGGGGGGTGTGGTTCTGGGTTTGGAAGGATGGGTTTTGCGAGGGGGAATGGATTTGGGTTTGGGTTTCTTTCTTTTTTCTTTTTTTTTAATATTTAATTAATATTTTAATAGAAAATGAGTCCCGTCACTTGCCACGTTAGCATTTTAACGGAGGAATTAATGGACAACTGATGGAAGGTATGAAATTGTAACAAATTCGTTGATGAGGTATGACACTAAAACTTTTTAAAGACGAGGTATGAAACTGTTAATGACCTAATAGTTGAGGTAGTTCTGTGTAATTTACCCATTTAAAAATTTAGCTGTTAGTTGTCGTTCAATTTTGCGCTTCATTCTTTTCATCGAATTTTGTTTCAAATTTTATCAGCAGATGCAGAAAGATGAATGGTTTGGATTATTAATATCACGTATAGATTTTTTCGGTTGGTGAAAATATTGCTTGGAGTTCATAAAGTCTCTAAAAATTATATAACATTGACTCATATTTCAGTTAATGGTAAATATCAGAATGTGATATCAACGATCCGAGCAGTTCATTTTTCTGCATCCTCTAAAAGATTATGTCTTTAAAAAATGAAATCAAGTGAGAAGAATAGAGCATAAACGCGGTTTATGGATTATGGTGTCAAATTTCAGAGTTGACATCTTCACGAAAGATGTAAAGCTTGTCATGAGTGACTGTATATATTTATTTTTTTTTACATTTTCACACTTCTACATTAATTATTATAAATTTCTATTAATTTTGCATTGAAACAAAGACCACTATTCATGAGGGTTTGTAGGGTTTAAAAAATCAAACGGCAATGTACCCATCTCAAAGCGTAGAAGATGCAATCACGAGTGTTTGCATATTTTTTTTCACATTTTTTACACTTGTAAATGAACTATTATGAATTTTTTAATGTGCTTTGGTATCTTTAAATTGCTTTGATATTTTTAATGTGCTTTGAATTTTTAAATCTCACTTATATGAGATTAAATATTGTAGCTATTGTAGTAAGGTTTTTTTAGTAGTTTAAAATTATCAAACAAATTTGGGTAAAGTACAAAAAACTACATCAACTATTGGTGTCACGACACTTTCACACCTCATCTTTTAAAATTGACAATGTCATACCTCATCTTACGAATTTGTGCCAATGTTATACCTTCCATTAGTCTGTCGTTAATTTGTCAGTTAAATGCTGACATGGCTTGATTCAAGGCCCACTTTTATTAAAAACTAAAAAAAAAAATCATTTAACATTTTTTAAATATTAAAATAATAAAGAAAAGTAAAAAAAAAAAAAAAACAAAAACAAAACCTTTCTTCCTTTTCCCCCCTTCCCTCCCTCCCCCATCTACCTGTTGCAACCCAGAAAACAAAAGAAGAAAAAAAAAAAAAAACAAAACAAAACTTCATCCATTCCCCCTCCCCCACGCGTCATTCTCTCTTCTCCCCTATCCCCCACCCCCTCTTCTCCCCCACCCGAGCCCCTACATGCAACCCAGAAAAGCAAAATTTGAGAAGGGATTATTTTAAGCAAGATTAATTGACTAACCTCCCTCACATCCAGCACCAAACAACACCAAGTAACCAGACACAAAATTTAGGGAATGAGAGGCCCTTGGACATGGAAATCCCAATCCCCCATCTGGGTCAGAAAGTTTACTGCAATAAACAGAATCAACCCTAGAGACTTACTTGTAAAGCCTTATCCCTAAAGACTTACCTTGGTCGACGACGACAGGACGATCTCCGGTGGACACCATACTAGGAACGGGAGCTTCTGGTTCATCGCAAAGAAGCGGCGGCGTCGTGGATCGAGGTCGGTTTTCGGGAGGAGTAGTGAGCGGAATGGGACCCGAAGGTGCTACTCGGTTGGGGCTTCGGCGACGTATGGGACGTGTTCGGATTTTCCGGTAGCAATGGGGACGGACTCGAGTGGGGAGCTGTTTGGGAATGGAGATGCGAATTGGGCGACGAAAGGTTTTGATTTTTGTGTTTTATTTTAATTTTTAATTTTTATTTACTTTTCTTTATTATTTTAATATTTAAAAAATATTAAATGATTTTTTTTTAGCTTTTAATAATATTTTATTAATTTTTTTTAATAGAAAGTGGGCCCTGAATCAAGCCACGTCAGCATTCAACTAACAAATTAACGGCAGGCTAACGGAAGGTATAACATTGGCACAAATTCGTAAGATGAGGCATGACATTGTCAATTTTAAAAGATAAGGAATGAAAGTGTTGTGACACCAATAGTTGAGGTAGTTTTTTGTATTTTACCCAACAAATTTTTTTTTTCCTAATTAGATTGAAACAGATTACCTACACGTAAACCTATTAAGAACCCATTATTAATGGGTCCTTAACATGTGACATGACAACAACCCGATTAGTTAACGTGTTGACTTGAAACCTGTTATTTTTGTGTCATTTTGGTCGGGTTAACATGTTGTGTAAGGAATTGCCGGTCTAGATAAGATATCCAATCCCCCTAGGATTATGATTATGTTGCTTAATCCCCAAAGATATCCTAATTTGAGTTGAATAGGGTTTTCGTATTAGGGAGACAAATAATATCTTTAATGGGCTTAGAGCTAATGGAGCCGTGCCGAACTACTGTGGCCTATGGTAATTCAAACCAGAATAATAGCTATGATCTCACTCAAAGGGCTTTCTGGTCATTCTGACAAACCTGAGTCCCATGTGTCATCAACCTAGAAACTCACTGTCCTACAAATGCCTCAAACTATTCTTCTAAGAGTGTGCTCCGCTCGAGGATGGATAGTTATCAACGGACCTTGTACTAATCTTTCCAAAACGACATTTTTTGGGATACTCATCGAAATGATCTTTGAACTACTTATTTGATTCGAAGCTAGCCAAGCATAACTAGTCATACTTGCTTGTCTCTCAAAGATCTATCTTTTGGAGTTTGGAACCGTATTGTAGACCCTTGGTCGGAGTTTCTGATACATTGCTGAAAAGATGAATGCAAGGCGGAATGACTATATATTCTTGGAAGGATTTAGATGCTTTTGGATATAATTTGCTAAGTTTATTTTACTCAAGACTTTAATCCTGTTAGATAAAACACTTAGAAATTTTCATCTGCTGCTTCCTCGTCAAGAAATATAGCTTCATCCAACAATCTGTCCGAAGTAAGCAAACTTCGGAGTTAAGCAACGAAGTCAAGCATGAATAAGCTTGATAATTAGAATACCACCCTATTACGACTCTAGGTTCCAGACTTATGGAAAATCATTTACTCTGAAACTTAGTTCAATGCATTAATCGAATTGAGGATGATAGAGTGATAAACTTTGTCTGGAATGGCCTCCAGATCTTAATGCCAATTCGACATGCTCCAATTACCTTGTTGGCAGTGTAGTAATGGCAAACACTTGCATAAGATTAATCTAAGTGTTTGTGAGATATTTTAAGCATGACTTTATATCCATTTGTTCGTTGCACCTTGCCCCATTCGAGATGTGAGGATTTTAATAATCGCAATGTGTAACCAAGAAGGAGTTTCCTTTCCAGTTTGAATTGCATATCTATCCTAGTGAAGCTTAAACAGAAGTTTTGTTAGGAACTTTGTCGGTTGCACATGGACCAACTGAAACATTTTTGGAATCCTTTTGTCATACCTTATATGCATCAGACATGAGCGTCTCCTATCAAACTACACTTAGTTGACTTATATAAAGCATTTTTGTGCATCGGAGCTTCGTTAGAGTAAACTTCTATCTTGGGATTTTCCTTGTCTGAATGCCCCGTTTGAACCTGCTTTAGGCATGAGATCATTGCAGAATGTACTTGACTTAGTACATTGGTCTGAGATAGAAGTAATCGTACTCAGGGACGAAGTTCAAAGCTACCACTCGGCTGATTTTCGATTCGCCCTTTCAATTATTTCCTCAAATAGCCCACGTTTGCATAAACTTTTCAGAGGCTGGATGGTGCACTTGAAGCTTTTAGATCAAGGGGCCATGT
The DNA here is from genome assembly GCF_041283825.1 of Pyrus communis. Classification (NCBI taxonomy): domain Eukaryota; kingdom Viridiplantae; phylum Streptophyta; class Magnoliopsida; order Rosales; family Rosaceae; genus Pyrus; species Pyrus communis. The sequence continues at coordinate 35,187,331 of NC_142569.1, read as the reverse complement.
CCTTATGTTCGTAGTCCACCTATTGTAATTGCGCTTAATATGACTTGAACTTCCCAAGCTACTAGCTAGAACACCATGGAATGCACTAGGTCTTTATGTGTTGCTCAACCACCGTCTAGCACCTTTTGGAACCGCAAAGAGCATAGTAGTAATGGAAGTAATGCTCCACTCTGGATCAGTATCACTAGGGTTGTAGGCCCACTTGAGAGATGGTATGCTAAGTAGAATGAGCATGATTCACGAGTGACTAGTGTTTGGCGAAAAGTACAGCCCACGGTACCCGAAGCCACAAATCCATGGTAATGGATGGTGTATAGTCTGGAGATGGAAGTCATCGTTTATTTATATATAATATATAAATACATGGTTTGCGGGGTGTGGGTGTGTGTGTGAAGCTGACTTGTTAAGTTTTGTTTAGCGAGTAATGTTACACTTATATTTTTCATACTACATTTTTATCACCTTTCTAATAGAGATAGGATTCACACTTGTTGAGTTTTGTTTAGCGAATAATACTACATTTACCACATTTTTTTATCCTACATTTGTACCACCTCTTTAACAAAAGGTAGAATCTACCAACATATGTGAATCATATCTCTATTAAAGAGATGGTAGAAATGTTGTATGAAAAATGTAATAAAAGTAGATTTTTTTTTGTTGTTCAGCTTTGTTTTGTGGAGGATGAATGGATGGGCCATGCCACTCCCCACTACTGCTGAGTCAACTTGCCGAGGAGTCGAAAGATCGGCCCCGAGGAAATGCAGGCCGAGGTGACCGTGACACTATAAATATATGAGGCAAACGCACTTGTTAGATTGTCTCCAAATCACAAAAGGAAGTTTTTAAGGAAGTCACAGCCTTTGATTTCACAAAAGAGACGCATACAAAAATACACCAAGATAGATAACAAGAAAGAGTGGGAGAGTGTAATAAACAGTCTATAGAGAGAGAGACCAATGAAATTAAGAGGAGATTCAAAGAGTGAGGGTGCAGTGGTGGATTCGGAGGATATGTCTGTTGATTGGAGAGGCAGACCCTGCAAGCCAACCAACCATGGTGGAATGAGGGCTGCTGTTTTTGTCCTTGGTCTCTCTCCCTTTCTCAGAATTATTTAGTTTACACCATATATATATATACATACTATTGTGTAGCTGTGTGTGATCTTATTTAGCTGTCCCTTCTAGTTCTTGGCATTGCTGATGATATTAATCTAAATGGTAAATGATATATATACATAAATGTGCAGGTCTGCAGGGTTTTGAGATGATGGCAATAGCAGGTGTTGGGAACAATCTGATTACGTATGTACTAAATGAGATGCACTTTTCACTGTCAAAGTCTGCAAACATAGTCACGAACTTCATAGGGACAGTCTTCCTCCTCTCCCTCCTTGGTGGCTACCTCTCTGATTCATACCTTGGGAGCTTCTGGACCATGATCATCTTCGGCTTTGTCGAGCTCTCTGTAAGCAGTCCAGTTCCCTCATTTTTCTTTTTCTTTCTGATTTTACGTTTATATGGTGGTGTCATGATTTCAAGCACTATATATACATGTGTGTGTGTATATGGTGGAGTTTACATATATATTCAAGATTCTCTGTCTCTCCTCAAATCCAAGTTTATCTTATTAAATGAAAAAAATAAAATCTTATCTTATTTTACTAACACTAAATCAATAAAGATCCAAAAGTAGTCGACTCTTATCATTTCAGACTCCTATACAGTATACACCACCAACTTAAAAAAAATAAAATGTACGAATGTTATATGTTGGTTTATGAAGAAAGTTGGGGTTTCACCATAAAACCAATTGACAATATGGGGAGTAGCCTAGCCTTTTATAAGCCCATGCAAGTCCCTCCTCCTTTTAATGTGAGACTCATTCTTAACAGTTTATACGGGATCCCATTGTTTTGCATCCCCAAAGAGGAAAAAAGCATATTTTATGTGGCATAATAATAGTGCTCCTGAATTTGAATGCGCAAACTATGAAGAGAATACTAATTTTTTCTTTCTAATTAGAATGATTAATGACTAATTTTTGGAGTAATTAAACTGGTTGCAGGGTTTTATATTGCTGTGCGTGCAAGCCCATCTCCCACAATTAAGGCCACCCTCCTGCAACAATATTATGTCATCCCATGAGCATGAGGAGGAGTTATGTCCTGAGGCAAAGGGCTACAAGGCCCTGATATTCTTTGCTGCAATATACCTGGTGGCCTTAGGAAGCGGTTGCCTAAAACCGAACATAATCTCTCATGGGGCCGACCAGTTCAGGAGGGACGACTCCAAGCAGTCTAAGAAGCTATCATCTTACTTCAACTGCGCTTACTTCGCCTTCTGCACCGGAGAACTCATTGCACTAACAGTCCTTGTTTGGGTCCAAACACACTCCGGGATGGATGTTGGGTTTGGAGTCTCAGCAGCTGCCATGGCAATGGGATTATTCTGCTTGACTTTTGGTACATCTCTTTACAGGAACAAACCCCCTCGAGGAAGTATTTTCACTCCTATTGCTCAAGTAATTAACCAACCTGATGATCTCACTAATTGCCTCCTTTCTCCCTGCTTCTCTAACTTCTCCAATGTTACCATGTGCTTTTTTTCTTCTCTACTTTATTTCCGTCCTTTTGAAATTGAGGAGCCTTTTTTTTTTTTTGTTAATTTAGTCCTTCCTTCCGTTTAATTGTTGAGATATATTGCTTTTGTTGTACTTTTTTAAAGCTAACTGAGCAAGTTTGGTTGTTATAAGCACTTTTAATTGTTAGAAAGCGTTTTAACTCAAATTCCGTTACACAGCCAAATGCAGTTCTTTGAAAAATAATAAAAAGTCTTTCGTAAAATTTTTATATTAAAAACTCTTCAACGACTTTCTTTTATCACTGAGGGCAACTTTTATTTTTTATTTTTTATTTTTTTATTATGAAGGACGTTTGTTTTAATTCAAAATCCTTATAAAGTGCGACTCTTTTTTGGTTTTTTGTCCTTATAGCACAAAATATGTTTTTAATAAGTATTTTTAATTGAAAAAAAAAATTGTGAGGAACTTTTTATTAGTTCTCCCTGTAAAAAATCTATTTACTTGATCAAGAATTGTGTCTCTTTGAGTGTGCCTGGTGTGTATTGCTGTTAAGTGACTTTCTTATGGCTTAGTTTTCTATTATATTGTAATTATTCTTGGCCTGAGAGTAAACTAGTGTATTCTTTTTCTTTGCTGATTTATAAAAAGATCTATTAACAAAATTGGATAGAAGCTTTGCTAAACACACTACTATTGTTGTGTGATGCTTTCTTTCTTTTCTTTCTTTCTATCAAAGTGAAAATTTTGTATATGCCAGTCAGATGACTTGAATCCTTTTTGTCTTTCTTTTAGCACCCCCAATATATATATATACACACACTAGTCAATACATGGATATATAGGTTCGATTTGGCACCGACCTAATACTTTAAATTATGAATAAATTTAGAAAGTGGGTTTGATCACCGTCTCTTCTCAATCCTTTTAATCAATATTGTTAGAAAAAACACTCCACCGACTATAAATTATAGCAAAATACTTCAACAACTCAATTGGAGGGAGAAAAAAATCTCTCATCTATTAACAAGTCATGTTCTAATTGATTTTAAGTTGTAAAATTTAGTTGGGGTTATAAAGTAAATTGATATTTCTTTATATATAAATTGTGATGTTATCATGAAAAAGATATATTATTTTTATTAAAGGAAAATGGATTGTTCGAAACCATTTTACTAATTTAGGGGAGAGGGGAAGTTTCAAACTCAAAATGCATGAGTGAAAACTCAAACACCTTATCCACTAGAATATTAGATCACATGTGTTATAGGTACTTAAATGTGAGAAACCTTTTAATTCACTTATCCATTTTTTATGCTCATCAGGTTTTTGTTGCTGCGTTTACAAAGAGAAAGCAAATCTGTCCTTCAAATACAGAAATGCTGCATGGAAACCGAAACAGTGTGCCAATGTCAAACCACCTCTTTGTTCCCATGTCACCAAACGTCACTACTCTCCTCCACACTGAAAAGTTCAGGTGGAATTATTCAAATGCTTAATTTAAATTCAGTAAAGTAACAAACTAATAAACTTCTACTTGTTTTCTTTTTTTCCTTTTTGTTGTTTTTATCTTCCTTTATGTATGAGAATCTAAGATTAATACAATTTTTTTCCCTATCCCCTCTGCATTAATGAGGGAGAAAAAGTTTGAATTAATGTATCAAATCAAGATGCCTCTTCTTTTGCTAATGTCAATTTATGTCAACGTCTTTTAAGAGCACTCTTTATCCTGCTTAATTTTGATAGAAAAAGTTGGGATTATGGAGCATATAGTAATCAGAACTAATTTCTATCTAGTGACTCTAACTAGTACTACTGATACTGCAGATTCCTGGACAAGGCATGCATCAAAATTGAAGATGGAAGTCAGCGGATCGAAAGTTCTTGGAGATTATGCACCGTCGCACAGGTGGAGCAAGTCAAAATCATTTTCTCAGTTGTGCCCATTTTTGCATGTACCATCATCTTCAACACAATTTTAGCTCAACTCCAGACATTCTCCGTCCAGCAAGGAAGTTCCATGAACACTAGGATCGCGAAAGGTTTCAAAGTTCCCCCAGCTTCGCTTCAAGCCATCCCTTACATTATGCTCATCTTCCTTGTCCCTCTCTATGAAATTGTCTTTGTCCCTGCTGCAAGAAAAGTGACAGGAAGGGACTCGGGGATCTCACCTTTGCAAAGAGTTGGCACTGGCCTCTTTATTGCTACTTTTTCCATGGTTTCAGCTGCATTGATTGAGCAAAAGAGAAGAAACGCAGCCTTGTATTCGAACCAAGCCCTTTCTATCTTTTGGATTGCTCCACAGTTTCTCATCTTTGGCCTTTCGGAGATGTTCACCGCGGTGGGGCTCATAGAGTTCTTCTACAAGCAGTCATTGGAGGGGATGCAGTCCTTTCTGACTGCCATGACATACTGCTCATACTCGTTCGGCTTCTATTTGAGCTCCCTCCTTGTTTCTCTGGTGAACAAGGTGACCTCAACTTCTTCAAATGGTGGGTGGCTCAGTGACAATGATCTCAACAGGGATAGGCTAGACCGTTTCTATTGGCTGCTCGCTGCGCTCAGCCTCACCAACTTCTTCAATTACCTTTTCTGGTCTAATTGGTATTCTTACAACCCGTCTTTATCACCGAAAGAGTCCTCTTCCTCCTACGGAAAGGACTTGGAAAGCAATAGCTTCAACCCTTCAAAGCCTGTTGTTGAACCTCACAATTAATATTCTAACTTGATGAACTAATTCTCATATTCATCGTCTCTTGTAGTTGTAGTAGTTGTACATGTACAAATTTAAAAGGAAAAGCTCCTCCATCGATTAATAGTATGATATATATATATATATATATATATATATATATATATATATATGGTACCTCTAATTATTTAGTGCAAATTATGCATCTGCATGCTAGCAGGTTTTATTTAATTAAATGCGAGAATTGAATCAATAATTTTTATGAAGCTAATTAACTAGGTCTATGATCCATCAACTAAAAGTCTACACCATTCAATGAACCCTCCGTTGTCCTACTTCTATTCTATAGATGGATATTGTGTTGAAAAATATTAGTATTTTATAATTATTTAATTATTTGATCTTAGGCCCAGCGCTAGAACTAGGTTTTTGTTTAGCGATTAAGGCTTAGTTGAGTATAAATATAATGCTTGTTATTTGTTTGTGAACAACTTGTAGTTATTTGGTTGTAGCCGTCTTGTATTTCGTTTGTTCGTCGTTTATTTTCAACTTGGTATCAAAGCAAGTTTAATCTTTCGAGATTTAATCTGTTCTTGATTCTATCAGTATGTCTTTTTTGTTTAGATTATCGCTGTTTTAGTTTGAAAAACCAAAAAAGTCTGAAAAGGAAAAACTGTCATTGGGTTGAGCCGCCGGATTCGCGCCGCACCGGAGCCAAGCTGAAACCTAAAGTCTGAGTAACCGAAGCCACCACGCCCAGCATCCGTGACCACCACCATCTTCCGCCCGCATCACGCAGGAAAACTTAACCCATGATCTTGCAACTCGACCCATCGTCACAGTACCTGCTCTGATTGCTGCCAGAATTCGTCCTGCCTGTAGTCGCACTAGTTCCCTGGTCATCGCCGATCTATGTCGGAAGTCGCCGTTTGATAGTGTCCGCATAGGAACCCAGAAAATCTCTGAGTTAGAATTCTGACGCTGCTGCTCGCTAGAATTTCTTGTTATTGCTGCGCTCTTGTTTTGTGCAATGTGAAGGATACGACTCATTATCAAATTAGCACAAAAGAGAAAAATAGATAATAAAAAAAACGAGAGAAAAGGAAAAAGAAAAAAAAAAAAGGAAAGAAAAAGAAATATTTGGTTGTTTAGTTTGAGAGGCCCGGGCAAGAAGGAAAGAATAGTGGGCCTTGTTCTGAAGGCCCACATTGTTCGGATATCTGACGTTGTTCTTTGCAATAATCAGTCGAGTGTTTGAGCATGTGACTACTCAAGTGATATTGTTGTTTTCGTTCGTTTGTTGCTGCAATTATCTCGTTCGTTTAGTGACGAAGAGCACTCATATGTTTTACTTTCGTACTCTTAATTTCAGCATGCCTGCATCAGAACTAGTTTGTCAATTTGCCATCAAGTCCAGTTTGCCAGTTCAGTCTAGTGCTTCCATCGCCAGTCCAGTCTAGTTATGTTCAATCCGCTTAACGAAGTTAGTCCGCATCTGCTTGTTGGCAAATCCATGTCGTACATCGTCATGAGTTTGACGAAGGTGTTGAAAAATATTATTATTTTATAGTTATTTAATTATTTGGGTTTTAGGCCCAACCCGTTAGAACTAAGTTTTCGTTTAGCGATTAGAATTTAGTTTATTATAAATATGATGTTTGTTATTCGCTTGTGAACAACTCAGTCAATAGTTGTAATCGTGTCGACATTCTCATTTAATAAAATAATATTCATAGTTATATTTCGTTTGTTCGTCCGTTTATTTTCAACTATTGTCCACTCTTTTATTCAACGCATCTCTCCGTTGATCATGTAAATGGAGGGCTCCATTTTGGGAGGAAAAAGGAACATTCATGTAAGTGGTAGGGTTTCTGCTTTATATATGCTTTTGGTTACTTAAAACACGAGTCATTTTTCACAAAAGCAAAAGCTAATCTATCTAGCCATATATATGATGATATAATTCAGAATATTGTGCAAGACATATAGATTATTATTACTGCCTGTAACTTGTAAGCCTCTATAATTAGAGTAGTAACATTTCATAATTAAGCTTAAAAAAGGACAGGTATTGTTCCTGAACTGTCTTGTCTCTTTCTCAATCACTTTGGCGTTAAGAATGGAACATGTCTCATACATGTCTTGTGTTGGAACGCATTATCATCTTCCTATCTACTGTCACTGGCTTTAAGAGAATTGAGGGCAGTCTAGCTAGCTAGTACTTCAAAATAATTTTAAACTTTTATATATGTTTGCTAAAGGAGTACTACTCTAAATCTATTGGTCCCCATAAGCAGCAATCTTTCCCAACAAACTTGTCCCCTTTCTTTATCACTACATCTCTAATTCTATAAGTAAATCTGCATGTAGGTCATGATATATGATCACTCTGGTGATAGATAGCTTACCCTGTACAGATATGATTGTTGGAGAAAATTTCTGATAAATATGGATATGGTTATGACGAGGATAAAAGATTGTTTCAAGATACGTGTAAAATCTCAAAAACTCTAACCCATGGGACAATTTATAAGAATCCAACGGTAAGTTATGCATCATCTGAGGGTGACGAATCCCAATATGTCTGTATAGACATAGCCGAGATAGTGATTGACAAACCTTATTTTTGCAAGGCACTGGCTCATGCTAGTTCCAAAGACGTCAAAACGTGGTCGACCTCTATTGAAGCAGCCATCAAAACATCAAAGGTATACACTTTTGATATCACCAAGGCTGATGCTAACTTCGACCAGCTACTACTTGCAAAGATCATCAAGCTTCAGACGGGGCATGACATTCCTAAGGCTGAAGATTTAAAAGGGAAAACATATTGCAAGTATCAGAACTCAAACAAACACACAACAAATAACTATGTTGTGTTCCATGATGCCATCCAAAGTTGGATCGACAATGGCAAACTGAAGTTCCTAGAAAAGACGCAAATGTTGGTTGATGCTGAACCTTTCCCTTTGGCAACGGTAAACATAGTAGATGCCCATCTGCCAAAGGAGAAGAAAAAAAGAAAGAAAAGCTGAGTACAGCCCAACATACCACGTCCCAAAACAAAATCCTCGGCTGCATCTGAAAATCGATTTCTCATCCCAAAACGACCCACCTAGTTTCTTCTCGAATTCAGTCTATGTCGAGCCAGTATTTGACTCCTGTTCATATAAGTTTGAAAGCCCAATGATCATGTGCAGTATATGCCAATCAGAAGTCATCATAGTCAAGCCAAAACCACAGAAACCTTCGGCCGAATCACCACAACTGGCACCTACGGTTTCGGCGAAATCTCAATCAGTGCTCAACTCAGGTCAACGCCAGCAAAGGGTTTTTGATAGACACGACCCTTAATAGTAGAATTACAAATCGCCTTCAGCTAGACAGCGACTTGATTTCAATGGGCTGTTTTATGATGAGGATTACTATGTACACAACTCTAGAAGTTCAAGTTCATCCATGACGCAGCGAACCTTCAAACCACCAGAACCATGCGACCATTGTTGGTATAGTTATAATTCCCCTACCGGCGCATATAATGTTTTGCCTAAGTCATAGAAACGTCATTGACAAAGGATAGACTCCATGGTCCGTCGGAATGGCTCAGGAAGTTTCAGTCACCAAATGGCAGCCCAAAGAAACAACAAAAAAGTAGGATGATCGACAAAATCTGGCGATCATGACTAAATTGCTTCAAGGGAAGAAGGTAATTGATCGCGACTTTGAAACTGAGATTGAAGAATCTGAGAAACGAATCAAACTTATTCTCCGACTTGGAGAAATGAAAGTTTGCTTCGAGCATTTCAGGAAGGAGGCCGAGAACAAACTTCCTCCACTACCATCACAAGAACCATTGATTAAAGTTAGACGAAATCGACATCCCCCATTTTTTGGCAAGGCTCTAGAATACATGTGCGAATTTCACCAGAAGAATTCAGCAAATGACCTATATAGCCTTCCAAAAACATGTCAGAAGTCTCTTGATTTAGCTTTAACTGGCCACGATGCTGAACAAATTATCCAAAAATGGTAAGATTTGGGAATGAAGGCCAGATTCCAACACATTCGTGAAGCTAGTGTTCTTGGCTTCTACATCGACCCATATACCAATTTAAATCATGAAGACCTCATATTCTCTTTAGATGATCTGCAATATTTGTGACATCATTTTGACATTTTTTCGACCGTATCATTATTCGGCCTCACGGCCGAAGAGATTGAGAGAGTTAAAAGATTGGGTGTCTATCTGGACATACATGATGCTTGCATCACATATCAGGAGCAGGTTCTCAAGGCTTTGCAAACGGAGAACCAAGTCCCATCACTAATAGAACCAGTTGCCGAAGTTGAAGATAAAACGGCCACACCAGGCACACTAGGTGCACATAACCTGTGGCTGAGGACGACGCAGTTGGTGTATCGAAGATCAACATATTCTATCAAACAATCAATAAGATAATGATCGAGACCCAATAGGGCCCTCGGTCCTCGACAACATGGAAATTAGCATGGTCCATGTCCTATCTACAGAGTTCTAACCAACCACTTCTCAACCAAGCTTTTTAGATGGTGATGTAGTTGCCGAAGAGACCACACAAGTCGACTTCGTGGCTATCAAAGGAAGACAAGCTCAGAGCAGCCTTAGCGCTCTTTGGCCGTCAACCTTCATCATCTGAAGCCTTTGTATGTAACGGCCTATATTGAAGGGTATCTGATATCCAAAGTTTTCGTTGACTGTAGGGCAACGGTCAACATTATGCATGTTTCTATAATGAACGCTCTGTGACGCTCCAAAGATGAACTCAATCCATCCGACGTGACCATGAGTAGCTTTGTTGGCTATAAATCTTAAACTAAAGGAGTCATGCCTTTAGAAGTAAATATCACAGGTCAAAATCACATGACCGTGTTTTTTATAGTTGATCAAATACCGAGTACAATGCATTGCTCGGTCATGACTGGATCCATTAGACTGGCTGTATCTCTTCTTCATTGTACCATATCCTTATTTTCTAGGACAACAAATCGATCACAGTTCTTCCGGTCGATAATCAGCCATGGTTCATCCGGCCAATAATCAACTGTTCGAGGCTAATATGATTCGAGCTCATTATTATGATGACCAGGTTGGCTATATCACTCTACAAGGCTTCAAGGAAGAGGGAAAGCTGACCAAGATCTTTGTCCAATAAGCCATCGAGGTTGGCGCCTAGACTATTCAGCAAGATTCGACGAAGGTTGGATTGGTCGATTTAGCTGATGGTCTTGATGACTGATACAACATGACATGACAGATGCACGGTCGCAGTTTCATCTATTATGGAACGACTGCTGGCCTATTGTTATACCATTTCTAAGCAACCAAATTCTGGTGTAAACTTAGTAGAATTCATTGCCGAATGAGATAACAGCCTAGTTTTATCACTAGATAAAGTTCGAGTTACACCAGCCCAACTTGAAGACAATTGGCTTGAAGTCAAAGATCATTTAGAAGAGATAAATGTTGGACCAGCCGATGAACCTCGACCTTTATTTATTAGCGCCTTGTTGTCCCAACCTATGAAGACCAAACTTTGTAAATTACTCAAGGAATTCAAATATTATTTTTCTTGGAGGTACCATGAGATGCTTAGACTTGACCGAACACTGGTCGAACATAAACTACATATCAAAGCTTGATGTAAACCGTTCCGCCAACCTTCTCGACAATGGTCGACTGAAGTTCAACTCGGCATAAAAGATGAACTTGTTTGACTTTTAAAAGATGGCTTTATTCGAACAACCCAATACGTCGAACAGTTGGCAAACATCGTGCCTGTTTTAAAGAAAAGTGGTGCCTTGCGTATCTGCATTGATTTTCGTAATCTAAATTTGGCAACTCTTAAAGATGAATACCCAATGCTAATTTCAGATTTGTTAATCGACACTGCAGCAAACCACGAGATTTTATCTTTCATGGATAGCCATGCTGGGTACAAACCAATCTTTATTGCCGAAGTAGATGTCCATTAGATTGTTTTCTGGTGCCTTCGAGCATTAGGGACCTATGAATGGGTCGTTGTGCCTTTCGGTCTTAAGAACGCCGATGCCACGTATCAGTGTGCCATGAATGCCATTCTTCACGACCTGATCGGCACTGTTGTTGAAGTATACATCAACGATGTTGTAGTCAAGTCTAAATGCCGCCAAACACATTTAGAGGATCTTCGGCAAACTTTCCTCTGCAAATGCCACCATAAGCTAAAAATGAACCCTGCTAAATGTGCCTTTGGCATATCTGTAGGAAATTTTTTGGGTTTCCTTGTGCATCATCAAGGAATCAAGGTGGATAAGAACAAGGCTCGTGTGATTATCGATGCCCCACCTCTGATGACAAAGAAGCAGTTGTAGGTTTTGCTTGGCAAGATCAATTTTCTTCACTGATTTTTTTCTAATTCGGTGGGAAAAATTAAAGCTTTTTCCATGCTACCTAAAACTTAAAGATTCCGACCGATTTGAATGGCGATAAGAACATCAGGATGCCTTTACACAAATTAACGTTTCTCTTACTATCCCTCATGTTGTCATGCCACCTCAATGGGGCAAGCCTCTAAAGTTGTATATCTCAATTGCTGAAGAATTCATTGGTTGTCTTCTAGCACAAGATAACGATACCGGTCGGGAGCAGGCCATTTTTACCTTAGCCGAAATCTCAACTCTGCTTAAATAAATTATTCGGCCATCGAGAAACTTTGCTTGGCTTTATTTTTTGCCGCATCCAAACTCAGGCATTACATGCTCCCCTTCGTTACTTAAGTCATTGCCCAAACCGATGTTATTCGTTATATGCTTGCTTGGCCAATAGTCAAGGGCCGTATTGGAAAATAAACAATGACTTTATTTGAATTTAGTCTGCAGTATGTGCCCCAAAAAGCCGTCAAAGGTTAGGCCCTCACTGATTTCCTTGCCCAACACCCTTCTCTATATGGATTCGGGGGCAACAATGTCGAAATTGGCATGGTGTAAACATGTGACAATTATTGGACGATGTATTTTGCCGGGTCTAGTACTGCAACCTTGGCCGGTGTTGGCATTGTATTTTTCTCTCAAGTTAGATTTTGATTATACCAACAATCAAGCTGAATACGAAGCCCTTGATATCTATCTTAATATTCTTCACGACTTGAAGGTAGCCTATGTACTTGTCTTTGGCGATTCAGAACTTGTTATTAACCAACTCAATGGGACTTTTCATTGCATGAGTTGTACTCTGGTGCCTTATCATATGGTCATCAGCTATTTAGCTAAATCATTTGCAGTACAACTCTTGAGGGTGAGGTAGGTCGGGTGGTACTAGTCAATCGGCGTCTATACCCGGCCTTAGTTAATCATTAAGCTCTCAAACCGGACGGCATAATCTGAACAAGGGTTATGTTTTTACCTTTATTACTCGAATGAAAGGTTCCTATAGACATCGGCATGGTCAAAATGTTGCCAGATGATTGGAGAAGATCGATCATACGATACCTCAATAATCCTAGTGGTAAACACGAATGCAAGAAAAGGGTACAAGCTACAAATTATGTGGTATATAAAAATGAGTTGTATCGAAAGGGTAAAGATGGTTTGTTATTGATATATCTTGGCCCAGAAGAGGTCATTCAAGTGAATGCTGAAGTTCATGAAGGAATATACGGTGAGCATTGATCCGGCCGCAAACTACATTGGTTGCTTCAACGACACAGATACTTTTGGCCAAGTATTTTGAAAGATTGCATAGAATATGCATGCAATTGCGTACAATGTCAAGTACATGGACTCATCCAAAGAGTCCTGACCGAATTGCTTCATTTGATCACCGAAACCATGGCCATTCAAAGGCTAGACCATGGATGTGATTGGCAAAATTATGCCGTCATCAGCAAAACATGCATGGATACTTGTAGCAACAGATTCCTTCACCAAGTGGGTCGAAGCAAAGTCGTATGTCGAGTTAGCATCTAAAGAATTCTACGAATTTGTCGAAGAGAATATTGTAACAAGATTTGGCATCCCATAAACAATTATCATAGATAACGGTACAATTTTCATAGCTGATAGGTTCAAAGACTACACGGAAAATTTGAAAATTTGACTTGAACAATCCACGCCATATTACCCACAGGTGAATGGGCAGGCCGAAGCAAAGTAACAAAGTTTTGATCGAAATTTTGGAGAAAATTATGAAAAAAAAAAGCTTGGCATGTGTCATTTAAGATTAAACAAGGCTTTATGGGCATATCGAACTTCACTTCAATTGGCAACAGGAACGACTCCATATGCTTTGACATATGGGCACGATGCAATTTTATCAGTCGAGTTAAGTATAAACTCATTGTGAATTATTGAACAAAGTAATTTGTTCAGCATCGATTATAGTTAAGCAATGAGGCAAGATTTAGAGGATCTAGAGGAGGTTCGACTTGATGCCTATAATATGTTAATAGCGTAGAAAAAGATCATCGAGAGAGCTTATAATCAACGAGTAAAGCAAAAGACGTTCGGTGAAGGTGACTTAGTTTGGAAAACGGTGTTGCTAGTTGGGATCCAGGATCCTAGGTTTAGAAAATGGTCGCCGAATTGGGAAGGACCATTTATCATTCATAAGGTTCTTGGCAAGAGGGCATACCATCTCAAAGATCGAACTAGTTTAATACACAAGTTGCCAATCATTGGGAAATTCTTAAAGAAGTGTTATCCAATTACTTGGGAGATGCAAGAATGAGAAGATATTTCATTAAGACAATGAAAAGTACATATGTATATACATAAAAGTCAACCAGTCCATAAGTCGGCATCAAGAACATAATCTATGGGGTCAAGGGAAGAAAGGCTTCAAGTGTAGCTTTTAACTCTAGCCATTTTACTTCGCCTATAATGATCTTAGCATGCCGAGTCCTCTTGTTAGCCTTCAGCACTTGTATCCACTTCGCGCCGGCTGCGTACTCTGCCAATCGAAGTTTGCTTGCCTCAAAATCCTTTTCAAGCTCATAAGCAATGGCAGATGTTTGGGATTGAAGCTCAGTGATTTGACGGCCGAGATCTGCCATTGATGGCCTCTAGGTGAGATAGCCTCCTGAGCAGTCGTTGCAGTTTTCAGGTCCTCGTTAGCTTGTACAGCCTCCTTGAAAATATCAAAGTATAGCTGAGTTCACTCCAAGACGGTCATCAAATGAACAACACTTTTATTACTCATCAAACCGTCAGCTGCAAGGTTGTTCAGGCTGTCACACCCCAATCCCGACATACGTCCTAGATCGACATGTGACATCACCAAGTATCCGTATGTCTAACATACCCCGCCTTCGGGATATAGACAAGCAAACTCAAGATTCGGATTGCGTAGTAATTTTTCGTATACTGCCTGCATATAACATCCTCATTAGACTGCCTACGTACCCTAAATAGGGATCAAGACATTCGTAGTTCACCATTCGTTAAACTCTGAACTTTTCCTAAAACACTTTCTAGATGAAAACATTGAATACCACATTACACATCAACCATAAGCCAAACAAGAGTTGTCATCATGCCATTCACACACACATGTGCTATCCAACACCATTCCACAATCACATCAATCAATAACACATACAATACACCAAAATGCAGGGCTAAATCGACATAGTTCAGCCGAAGCCTACATCTCTGAAGAATGTGATTTCAGACTACTCAACGAAATCCAACTCCGAACTACTCAACGGAACCAAAATACCAAGTGAGATTCCAGACCACTCAATAGAATCCAAACCAGGATATGATTCAAGACCACTCAACGAAATCGCGAAGTAGAAGGGATTTTGTACCTTTCAACAGACTCAGAGTGGATACGATTCCGGACCACTTAACGGAATTGCGGAGTATAATGGACATCCGACCACTCAATAAATCCAAAGCAGGATATGATTTTGGACCACTCAACGGAATCCCAGAGTACTAGGGATTTTGGACCACTCAATAGAATCCAGACAGAGCAAGAAACCGGACCACTCAATGGAACCTAGTTTCGGATCACTTAACAAAACCGAATGGAAGTCCAAGAAACATATCTACAGCTCAAAGAAACAAGACATGAAACAAGTTACTCAATTTAGAAAGGCTCAATGAAACGAGATATGAAACAAGCACAAGTACTAAATTTAGAACAGAACAATGAAGCAAGAAATGAAATAATATCAAAGCAACAAATCCCCATCACAATGAGTTAATGGTCCACTACTAGCCCTCACATTTCACAAACAATTCAACATGCATTTCAAATCACATTTCACAATATTCCCAATACACAAGTTAAATCACATTTCATAATAATAGATCGATGGCTAAACATTAAATAGAAATCACATTTATAAAACCAAGTCATGTCCACAAAGGATACTAATATAAGAAATCAGGGTAATAACCATATCACATATATTAAAGTCACTTACCAACCAATGTAGGCCCACTAGACTTCACTTAGTCTCTAGTATTACTAATTTCAGTATTTAAGAACGATTCGAAACATGTTGACCAAAAGTCAACTCTCTGTCAATGGTGGGTTTCACAACCCTACATAATTTGATCTGGAACATCCCCTCATGGATTTCCTATCTGTAACCTTCCAATAGTCTCATTAATCTTCTAGAACAATATCCTAAAATTTCAGAACGATCCAACGGTCGTATCTCGCCAATTACTAGAATTAGGTGGCGATCAACAATTAGTCTTACAAACTTAATAATTCAATTCATCAAGATCCGTATGCCAGATTAATGATCTGTGGGTTTCTAATGTCCTAAAATATTATGTATTATAATGCACTAAAGTTTGGTGTCAATCCAACAGTCGAATCGTCGATTCATTTAATGATCACGTGGCGTTCCATAATGAAACTAGGTCCAAACAATTAAATCACATCATATGGATATCAAATATGAAATCAGGACATCTAATTTAACTTAAAAAGCATCGTCGGCCAACTGGCCACGCTTTACCGCAGGCAGCAGCTGGTCTCCCTAACTCGTCGGAAAAATCACCTAACTCCAAAAAATTACCAAATTTTATAGAAATGTAGAGCAAACAAGGGGAAAAACTTTCATACCTGGGCCAAAGTCCAATTCAGCTAGGAAACACCTAAAAACCACCTTAATTCGCCAGAAACCCAAAAATAGGTGATCTTCGATTCGAATTCCCCGCTGCACCATCGCCCCCAAGATTGTTTGGGCTCGAGGGGAGTATTTTGGTGGTGGTGATCGATGGAAAACATTTTAGAAATGGCGGATTCCGCCACCGTGCACCAACGAAACCCACCGGTGCAATCTCACAAAATCGAGGTTAATTCCCGTTGATTTTTTAGGTGTAAAAGGAAGAGGGGACGATGGGGCATGTTTTCTAGGTGATGGCAAGCCTTGGATCGCAGGAAAAATGCCAGAATCAGCGTCGAAGAGTGTAGAGGAATCGGATTGGGGAACCAAGTCATCGGGTCAAGGGTTTTGAGATTCGATTCCATTCCTTATCTCCTCCTTCCTTTCCCCTCTTTTCCTCTTTCCTGATTGGCCTGTTTCTCCCCTCATTTCCTTCATTTCTCTTCTCTTCTTCTTATGAAAGCCACACACCTGGCACCACAGATCATTGCTCCAGCAAATCTGAAGCCTTCCAGATAATGGTCAAATGACCATTTCACACCTATCTTTGCTCGTTTGTATCTCATTCGTTATAACTCCGCTTTGCGAACAATTTTCACCTACACACTCGTGAGGTCGAGCTCTATCCAAATGTGTAAATAAAAGTGACAAAACATATAAAAATTAAATACATCCTCAAAAAGTCCGTTTAGTTCATTAAGGGTGTTTTCATCGTTTTACTTATCGAAAAAAATAAAAACTATACTTTCTAATTATAAACGCTTCGAAACTAAGAATACGAATACGAAATACACAATTTTAAATAGTCAAATTCAGGGACGGAATTTAACACAGGCACTATCCAACAGAGTTGAGACCTTTCATTTGAAGAGCTTGCAAAAGCAGAGAGGGATAGTCTCTTGTAGTTTGGTTAGAGAATTGGACTCGGCCGAGGCTATAGAAGGACCAGCCATCTCGGATGTGTTGGCAAGATAAGCATTGAGCTCTACTTCCCACGAAAGGTGTACAAAAGAAAGGTTAGATGATGAAATCTAAAAGAATAAATGACGAAAGAAAAGTAGTTTTAGATGTGTTGAGAGGTGACTTTGGCCATATCTTATGGGCTGTTGGTCGAACCCAGAAAGCTTAATGGTCGAACCCAATGTTTAAGACAACTCTTCAACTTATATGGCCGATGAAGGTTATCTATGTTCGATGGCCACTGAGGCAGTCACGAAATATAGACAACGCCCTTCGGCGTATAGAATTTTCAATGAAATGAACGATTAGGCACCAGACAATTAATAGTTTTACTTCATTTTAGTGTTCTAAGAGAAGTCAAAAGTAAAAGAAAATGTGACTTACAAAAGTCGAAGTGACGTCTTGGGCAGGGATGCCAAGATCTTGGTCCTGAGGATAAACTGGCATTTCTATGGTCGTTTCTTGTTCTGCGGAAACTGCCAATTCGTCGGTTGGCTCTTTAACAACCATCTCATGATCGACACAGCAAGTTGCCTCGGCCATAGGAAGGCATCACTTCAACTTGGACTGGGCACAGAGGATGTGACAGCCTTGTCTTTATCTAGAGGAAGAGGAGCAACGCTCGGTCGCCCAACCGGTGAGATCGCCTCACCAACAAATCTGGCTCACCATCGTTTTCTTGATAAAATAGGAGGGTTAGATTTTAATTGGAGAATCTTCAAAGACAGTTGAAGATTTGTACCTCTTTATCCAAAATGAGGGATGTTGGAATAACTTTTGGATCAGAAGAGGGAGTCACATTGGTCAAGTCAATTACTGCCTCCTCAGAAATGGCGGCAGCTTTTGGGTCAAAATCAACAGTAATGGTCGGAAAGACTGTCGAGATTTAAGATACAGGTTCTTCGGTTACTAGGACGCTCACTTGTTCAACCACAACAGTAGCTTACGCCGTTGGTTAAATAATGGTCGTCTAATTGAGATTTAGGGCCGAAGAACCTTGAAGTGTCCGGGTTTGAACCTCGACACTAGGAGTGGGACCGAAAGCATCAGACATTGAAGAGATTAAAGTGTTTAGGGTTTGAATTTTGTTTTTTTATTCTTCTCCATCGAGGAGGCTAAATAGAAGATACAACTTGTAATACAAGTAATATGAAACGAATTATAACCAAACTAGGAAACATAATTATATTCCTAATCTAATTTGGGCTCACGCCAATACTCCCCCTCAAGTTGGTGCATAGATATCACCTAGGCCCAACTTCTTGATTGAGTCTTGAAACCTTCTTGCAGAAACTGCATGAGTTAGAATATCTACCAACTGTTCTTCTGTCTTCACGAATGGAATGTCAACCAACTTAACATCCAACTTTTCTTCGATAAAATGTTTATCCTCCTCAACATGTTTGGTCATATCATGTTGCATCGGATTATTAGCTATCTCGCGTGCTGCTTGATTATCATAGTATAACAACATAGAACCTTTTGGTTTAAACCCTATCTCAATGAGTATAATCCGAAGCCATAGAAGCTCATGAATACCATGTGTCATTCCTCTGTACTCAACCTCAGCCGAAGACCTTGCCACCACATTTTGCTTCTTACTTCTCCATGTCACAAGATTACCAGCTACAAATGTGAAGTATCCCGATGTAGACCACTGATCAATCATATTTCCAGCCCAATCTGCATCGGTATACCCTATCACATCCATATGCCCATGCTTTATATACATCAACCATTTTCCTGGAGCTCTTTTTAAGTAACTTAAAATCCACATTACTGCTGCTATATGATCTTTTCACTAGGAGCATGCATAAATTGACTCACCACACTTACTGCGTAAGCAATATCTGGCCTTGTAAGTGACAAGTAAATCAACCGCCCTACCAATCTTTAATACATTTCCTTATTCACTGGGACTTGATCCTGATAAATTGCTAGATGATGACTTTGCACAATAGGTGTATCCACTGGTTTACACCCTAACATACCAGTTTCAGACAAAAGATCTAATACATACTTTCTCTGAGATAAGTATATTCCTTCCTGAGACCGAGCCACTTCTATTCCCAAGAAGTATTTAAGTCCTCCAAGATCTTTCATCTCAAACTCAAAAGACAAATGCCCTTGCAGACGTTCAATTTCCATTGTATCATCACCTGTGACAATCATATCATCTACATATATGATAAGCAAAGTTACCTTGTCATCCTTACGTTTGATGAAAAACGTATGGTCTGTGTTTCCTTGTAGATACCTATACTTCTTCATCGCCTGGGTGAATTGCCCAAACCACGCTCTGGGTGACTGTTTAAGGCCATACAGTGCCTTCCGAAGTCTACATACTTTCCCACTAGAGTTCATAGCCCCATAACATGGTGGAATATCCATGTACACCTCTTCCTCTAAATCACTATGTAGAAAAGCATTTTTAACATCAAAGTGTCTCAGAGGCCAATCATGGTTCGCAACAAGAGATAATAAAACTCTAATGGTATTCATCTTTGCAACGGGAGCAAAAGTCTCCAAATAATCAACCCCAAAGGTTTGGGTAAAACCTTTGGCCACTAGCCTGGCATTGTATCTATCAATTGTTCCATCTGCCTTATGTTTAATAGTGAACACCCACTTGCACCCCACTAATTTCTTTCCTTTGGGAAATGGGACCACACTCCATGTATTATTCTTTTGTAGTGCTTCCATTTCAACTTGCATTGCTTCTATCCATTTTGAATCTTTCAAAGCTTCCTCCACCCTGGTGGGTATTTTGATGGTTTCCATTTGCTGAACAAACGCACAGTACTTTGGTGAAAGTCGATGAGTAGAGACATAACTTGAAATAGAATACCACACCTTTCCTTCTGGAGAGTACCTATCTGCTGGCTTTCCTCGATTTTGTCGAGGAGGCAATATATAAGATGGTTCAATAATTTCCGAGTGAGTACTTACCTCGGGAATATCCGTTGGATCATGGACTGTCACTGGAAAAGTCTGAGAGGGGCTTTTACTGGCGTTGTTACTTAGACAGATAGCAAATGGCCCATTTAGGCAATTCGGCCTAGTAGGAAACCCATTTGCGTTATTGGCAGACACAAGAGAGGCCCAAGCCTAGTTTGGTTGTCGCCTGGTGCAAGAGACGGCCAACATGGGTTGTTAGTAGCAAGTGGCCCACTAGGCGTTGTTCCATCATGATCTTATGGTCTATCTGCAGGCCCGTGTTCATTATCCTTTAATTCTAACCCATGTCTTGGGCCTTCATTATCCTCCAGATCCAGCCTGTGCCTTAGGCCTTCATTTGGGCAGTAAATACTTAAACCAGTAGGGATATCGAACCAGCCATAATCTTCACCTATGGTTATCTCCCCCTAAGGAGTGTGGCTGGGAACAAAAAATAATTCATCTTCAGAGAAGGTAACGTCCATAGTGACTTAGACATGTCGGGTAGGTGGATGATAACAACGGTAACCCTTTTGTTGTGGATTGAATCCAATGAAAACACACCATACGACACATGAATCAAGTTTGCTTCATTGATTTTTGTGAAGATGGACATATGCCACACAACCAAAAACTCGGGGTTTGAGATGAAAGGTGGAGGGGAGCAAAGCATGATCGGCAAGCATAGCCTAAGGTGTTTTAAAAGACAGAACACACGATGGCATTCGATTCAGGAAATAAATAGCATAGGGGATTGCATCAGCCCAGTATGTCTTAGGTGCACAACTACCAATAAGAAGGGCACGGGTAATCTCAAGTATGTGCTAATTTTTTCGTTCAGCGACTCCATTTTATTGTGGGGTCTGAGGGCACGAGAATGCATTTTTCCGTAAAAAACTGAGAAAGTTCCTGATTAAGATATTCACCACCGTTGTCTAATCGAAGCACTTTAATAAGGAGTGAATATTGAGTACAAACTATGTGATAAAAACTTCTGAAGATACTACCCACATCGCTTTTATTTTTCATAAGGTACAACAAAGTCATTCTGGTGCAGTCATCAACAAATGTTACAAACCAACGCACAGTAACTTGAGTAGTAACCGGAGATGGCCCCCACACATTAGAATGAATTAGCTCAAAAGGAATTATTCTTCTATTCAAAATTGGGGGATAAGAACCTCGATCACTTTTGGCTAATGTGAAAACATTACACTTTAATGAAGAATTTGAAATATTACCAAATAATGACGGAAGTAATTTTCACAAATAACCGAAGGAAGCATGTCCAAGACGACGATGTCATAACTGAATGGTCTTCAACTTCCTACTATCACGAACTTGAACTTGATGAACACGGTCTTATGCAACATCATCAACATAGTACAACCCCTTCTCTTAGTACCACGCCCAATGATCGCCTGAGTCCGGATATCCTGAAGTAAACAGAAAGACGGAAACATTTGCATAAGACAGTTTAATTGCTCGGTGACCTACCCCACAGATAACAAATGGCTAGAGAATGTGGGAACAAGTAAGCAGTTGTGTAAGGAGAGAGTAGAAGTGAGTGCAATCGTACCTACCCCTGTAACCGAGCCAACACCTCCATTAGCTATGACAATACTATCCCGTGGTGGTGGTGTTGTAGAGTTAAATAAAGTACGATCATAAGTCATATGATCAGTGGCTCTAGAGTTAATACTCCAACCTGTATGAAGATCACAGATGCAATTAAGGCTTTGCTCGTGTTACTTGGATCATCAGATTGCTTTCGGGAAGCAATCAAATTCAAAAGTGATAGTGATGGGCCCAAATTGTCTTTGTCCCGATTTAATTCCTGCTTGTTTTCTGTTGGTGGGCTGAGTAAGTCCTTACCCAATTTGTTGTCGACATCATCATCCATCCATTGTCCAACCTAGTTGTGGGCTGCAGATGAACCTGCTTGCTACCCAACTGAACTATAGGTGCTAGACTCGGCAAGCCAATTTCATTCACACTGGAGGTTAGCTCCACAAGCAAAGGTCTGTCCTCAGCAATTTGGGCCTGCGCTGGGCGTTGGTGGGTGGATTCATTTGAGGCAGGGATTGAACCCATGATAGGAATTATGGCTTGATTGTTAGACATTGAAGGTAACAGATTTGTGTTTTCTGTTTTGGTTCTGTTTCTTTTTTTTTTTTCCTTTTTTTTGGGGCTTAGGTTGTTTGTGGAAGTCTCTTGTCTCAAGACTTTCAAGATGCAATCAATTGTTTTGGCTTTTTGTGTTGTTTGTTTTTCTGGGTTTGGGTTGTAAAAGAGGTCTCTTGTTTCCAGACCTCTGAGCTTGATTCTAATAGCTGTTACGCAGACAACAAAGAGAATCACCAAAGATGGCGGTGAACAAGATTAGGGTTTAGAGAAAGAGACAGGCCGAAACCTGCTCTGATGCCAAGATAAAAGTGTTTAGGGTTTGAATTTTGTTTTTTCTATTCTTCTCCTTCGAGAAGGCTAAATAGAAGATACAACTTGTAATACAAGTAATATTAAAAGAATTATAACCAAACTAGGAAACATAATTATATTCCTAATCTAATTTGGGATCACTTCAACAGAAGTCCCTATCTCCTAGCTAGAGAGAACAAAGATCTCACGTTCCCTCTTCCTAACTTTCTTCTTTAGCCACTGGATAGTTTGTGCAATGTCACTAGTCATCTTGGTTGGAGGACGAGGCCGTTTACCCGCTATTGTTGACACAGTGGTAGCATCCGTTGAGCTTGGCATAGTTGAGGCCACTTTTCTAGGAGAGGTCGAGGTAGTTGCGGCCTTCACAACGGCAGCAACAACCTTCTTTGTGGGAAGAACGAGCTTTTTCTTGGATGCTGCCATTGCTACCACTTCGGCCAGCCTTATTGAACAGCCACCTGGAAAGACTAATCTAGAGTCAGGTCAAAGATGTTTGGTCGAATATATATGCAAGCAAAACATTGCGAATAAAAATACCTTAAACCACCTCATTTGATTTCAAGACAGGAGCTTTTTTCGACCAATCACCAAAGACTTGCTTTATTCTTTCTTCAAGCGGTCCACCAGTCAACGAAAGTACTGGTGCCGTGAGTTTCAAGGGCATATGGTTAAAGACCGAATTTAGCACACCGTTCTTCGAATTCCTTCTCCGCTTCATTGCACTCCATTTTTGAGGAACCGAAAAGACATTGTCGGCTCAAAAGTGAGTGAGAAGTAAGCAAAGGCAAGGGGCAGCTCGGGAGGTAACTGAGCTGCCAAGCTAAGAAGTGAGGATGGTATACTTCCATTTTAGCTCGACGTGCATCGCAACCAAATGAAAGGTCACGAGCTAGCAAAAAGGATCCCTAGTTTTACCAAATGACAGTGTCTTCTACTTTTCCCTAAGCTTGTGTTGGGAGATAGATGGATGGATGATAGTTTCTTCGACGGCAAATCAGGAATTCGTCGTTAGAAAGGTCGTCTAGGCCGTAATATTTGAATATTTTTTGACTTAGTGTGTTGGGGTTGGTCGAGAGGCCAGGTAGAGACCTATTACTTCAGAAGAATCGAAGTTGAGGTATTTTGGCCTTAAGGTTATGAAATAAACCTGTGGCTATAACTGGAAGACCAAGAGTGGGCCATTCTGGTGTGGGTTGATTTTCTCGATCGTGGCTTCAGTGAGGCAACGCGTGAGATTGGCAAAAATGACAGGGATGAGACCACTAGACAGGGCTTCAATAACCGACATGTTCTTAGCGAGGCACTTGTTTGATTTGGTACAAAAAATGAACTTATTATACCAATAAAATAAGAAGGCCTTATGTTCTCCTTTCTTGAGGTCACATTTTTCCTAACCAACAAAGTGGGTGATGAGCGTTTTGTAATTGAAGAAATTTTTATGGAGTTGTTCGTCTCGTTTTTCGGCACTTCTTGGTCATTTTTCTTCAAAACTTTGTAAGCACGTTCCTCAAAGACCATCTTCAAGTCTAGGTCGATTTCATACTTAAAGAGGGTGGTACCAATTGGAAGGCCAGATAGGGAGGTGCCGAGGATGGCCGCCACATCTAATACAGTCAGCCCCGTAGGGCCGAGAGGGAGTACCATGGTCTTGATGGCCGAACACCAAAAATTTAGGGCAGCCATCAAGAGTTATTGGTCAATACTAATCTCAATGGTCAAGAGTTTGGTGGTGTCAAAGATACCAAGCTCTTTCCAGGCTGCACCGAAGTAAGGTTCTATTCAGTTGACCTAAGCGGCCTAGGATACAGCGATAAAAGGCCACACCCCTTAAGGTTTGGCCAAATCCCATTTCGACTACTCATGGCCTTGGAATAGAGGATTCAGGAAATTGGTCTTTAACAGCTCGGTGATAGATTATAAGATGGCATCCTTGAACAGAGATCCCAAATCGTGATGAGTTAGGACTGCTTCATCCTCAAAACGGAGGGCTTTGATGGCATTGTGGTTAATGAAGTCTTGACATTTGTTGCATTCCTTAGTAACCTTGGTGATGAAGGTGTTAGAAGCCATTGGAGAAAAGATTGGAAGTTTTTTGGGTTTCGAATAAACAGAGTAGAATGGCAAGAGTTTTTTGGACTTTTTTTTAAAGCGTAAAATTAGAATGAGGCCGGAGTTGGTATTTATAGACAAATGGAGAAGAAGATTGATGGTTTCAGATCTGAGGATTGAAGGGCAAATCCAGCCGAAATCTTAAATAATTATTGCAAAATTCAAAAATCCAAGCAAAAAAGCTAAAAAGCAAACGACTTAAGGTTGCATGATTGCGTGTAATGGCAAACTTTAAGGCACGATCTTTATGAAGAGACGTTTCAACGTCTATGCGCTTCGAGCGTGGTGCGTGTGCATTGTCAAAGTTAGACAGTTGTGATAAGAGGCGGCCACGTGTTAGGAATTTGGTTCTTTTAAAGACTGACATGCAGAGTAGGGGTTCGTATCTTATAAATGCATCTGACTGGGTGGATAAAGAATATTCCTTTTGTAAGGATCGTTGGTTTGGCCATATAGTGTAGGCCGAAGGTTTATTTTTGGTTGGTAACTATTTGCTTCTTTAAGGTCGAAGTTCGGCTGGATGTTGTAGGCCGAAGACCTCAGAAGCGAGAGGGCAATGTTTAGGTCCAAAATAACACTTTTGGCTAAGCCCAGGATTGTTCTCGGTCCAATAAGGAATATTGGGAATGTACTCTGCAATGGGTCGAGCCTAGTAGAGTTAAACCGAATCTTATTAGAAAATGGTTTTATCTGGATAGGGGTGAGGTGGTCGAATCCTAGTACAATAAGGATTCTTCGGAAACTAAGGATGCTTCAAATTAGAAAAGAAGCCAAGAATCAAGGGTTGAATCTAAATGATTAGGGAGCTGGGTTCAAAGTCTTATGAATGTCAAGATTGGTCGAGATCTATTTAGATTAAGTTAAGGAATCCTAGTTCGAGTGAAGTTCTACCTTGACCATTGAGGAAATCACTACTACAAATAAATAGGGGAGTGCATCATTCAAAGGCCCTCCAAATCAAAACACAATTGCTTTGTACAAACTACCTCTCAAAGACCATGAGATTTTCATTTTCTTTTTTCCCGCCAACACACCTTCAATTTGGATAAACAGCATTGCGAAGGCCACCAACAACATCTTCAGTTTGGGTAAACAGCACTGGAGTCGTAGAATCAGCTGACCGAGAAGCACCTTTAGTTTGGATAAACAGTACTACTTCAAGATCAACTGGTTACTTATCCAAGGCTCAGCCGATGAGTCAACACGCCTCGCATTCGATCGAATGACGTAATTAGCTCATTAATTACTCGACATGCGCGCCGCGTAGACTAAGTAGTTTTTAGGGTCAACAATAACCTACAAACAAAAAACTTAATAATTATTACAACCTATTTAATATTAAAAGATTACAATTAAATGCCAAGGATTAGAAATAGTTTTTAATCTTAGACAAGGCTTTATTCAAAAGGTAATCTTAGACAATGCTAGAATAGAATTTTCCAATGATTTTGTCCCATATCCAAATTTCCAAACCTTTTTAGGGTGATTTTTGGTGTATCAAATCTTCAAGTATATACAAACATGTCTGATGGTTAGATATTGAAAACTAGTTTCGTCGAATGGGTGTCAAAATAATAGATTCCAAAACACTTAGAGTTTATTCTATACTTTAATTAAGTAGAATGTAACCCTTTGTTGTATCCATTACTTTAAATATTTTAAATTGATGATAGAGTTTGTTCGTTGTATTCTTCTAGGGTTGAGGCTTATATTTGTTAAAAAAATATCACAATCGGAGCTAAAACGACCGTTAAATCATGATTTTTCATTTCTAACTGTGGAATGATTTCGTCTAGTTACCTAATCTTTGAACATTTGTTTTTGGTGATTTTTGGCATATGCGATCTTGAAGTATGTACAAACAAGTTTAATGGTTAGATTGTTGAAATTAATTTTGCACACTGCGAAAATCATTGAATGAATTGAACATGCGAAATTAATTTCAACATATTCAATTTTCCAGGGCCAAAGTAAGGCTAATCCAAATACAATTACCTCAGAAGTCCGGTCATGGACTCACCAACTCCGAACGGAGCGGTGTCACCATCACTCTACTCTAGAGCACTAGGCGAAGTCCTAGCGACTCCATTGGATGACCATACTTGTTTTGCAAGACACGCGATCTAATTTGGATATGGACACAATTTTTTTCTTTGATGACAAAAAAAGCACAATCAGCTCCTATAAGTCTTAGAGTTCTTACAATATAAGGAATCATGTGTGTCGCAAGTAATCATAACTCATAAGGGGATGCAATATCTACTTCTAGATATCTTCTAAGATTTTCCCAACTTAGAACGATGATTTTATCCCAAAAATGTCCCTCTGCCCACAGTATAAATACACCTATATGGGTTTCACCTATGGCAACACAATCTAAACACTTGAATTCTTTTTCCCACTGCTTTAGTCTAAAATCATTCATTAACTTGACCGTCGAAAAGCTTTTGGCATGCACACCCCCTAGGCTTGCTTACGATTGTTTCACTATTTTGCAGGTTGCTCGAATTTGTGCTCAACCATTGCTCATGGAGCTGCATGAGTTTGGTTCCAACAACATTCAAAATGTAGCAATCACTCACAAGGCGTTTGAGAGAAAACTTACGTCATAAGCCGTGCATTATATCACACTATTTCATTCATCAAATTACGCTTCCTTTCCCACTTATAAAATTATTGAGTTACCTTGGGTGGTGTAGGAACAAAAGTTTCAAACACTCTTTGGTGAGGAATCTAATTCAAGCTGGATTGTAATATGAGTTGTCCAATAGTTTTGTGTTGTCACTAATAAAAGGAACATGGTTTGATATCGTTGCTTTTCATTTATGTCGGTAGCTACCATAGAATTGAAAAATCATCAACGATAATCTCATTCTAATTCAATATCTCACTCAAACTAGTATATTGGACCAAGAACTTCATGTCTCGGGAGTAATCTGGATTAATCTTAGGAGATGAAAATGATTAAGATAGCGATTGAATATGAATTCATTTTTGTGTCATATCCTTCCTATTCTAAGGAAGTAAATCCAACGACAAGTGATATGTAATGATTTTAGCCAAAGACAGATTGGTTGGCTATTCGTCGATGTACTGAACCATCTAATAGGGGCGACCAACCATTCTTTAGAGGTAGCACATCCTTCGAGGATTTTAACTTGATGTATGTTAGGTATTTTTATCCTCACAATCATGTTTACAACTAGTATATGGTCGCATCACTTTAGCTAGATCATAGAAATGTCTGGAGCATCATTCTGAAAGGTAGAATACATTGCACT
This sequence comes from Pyrus communis, assembly GCF_041283825.1. Classification (NCBI taxonomy): domain Eukaryota; kingdom Viridiplantae; phylum Streptophyta; class Magnoliopsida; order Rosales; family Rosaceae; genus Pyrus; species Pyrus communis. Next base: position 35,159,189 of record NC_142569.1, on the reverse strand, counting down.
TGCTTATCATACTTGTGTGATATGGAGATCAGGATAAGACATAATGGGCCACATCCACGCTAATTTGTGGCGTTCTTAAAAGACATCGACATTCTTATCTCCCCTAGTGTAAGGAAGATTGTCCTATTAAAATGACAATCTGCAAGATAAGAGGAAAATAGATCGCTTACAAAGGCTCTAAAAAGCTAGTGCAAAGGAGAATTGATAAAGATTCACATTCTTCTTTGAGGACCCATAATGATACGTTGCATCGTACAACTTGGTATATAGGGTGCACACCTAAACACATAAGTATGAAGCGTTAAGTCATACCCAGTAATCAACTTTAACACCAAAAATAGTTGGGTGGCAATAAGATTCAGGCAGACCAACATACTGTCGCACAGCTAGCAAGTAGGCATTAGAGGGGCAAAAGAACTTCCAAAATGTTTCATTGGTTATTGACCAAGCACTCTGGGGTTAGGAGTAGGAAAGACATGTGTCTAAGTAGGATACACTGCTCTAGGATTGTAATTTCTGAAGCCCTGATTAAATCTACCTTTGCCTTTGTTCTTGTTCCTATTATAAGGTTTAAAACCTCCCAAAGCAAACTGAGACTGACCAATGGTAGCAGGGAATTGCTGAGAAGGAAAATTTGTCCTTTGGACCCATATTGATTATTATTAGCAACCATAGCAATTAGAAATGGTGCATTAGAAGAACTCTCCACAATTACTTATTCAGCAAGTAATTGTGATCTAAAGACTTTCAGTGATACGACACTCTCTTTTCCCTTCACTAAACACCTAAATGTGCTATACTCCACAAGTAATCCATTTAGAGTTAGAATTACTGTATCCTCATCAGCAAAATATACTCCAACAGCAGACAAGTAGTCTCTAGCCTCCTTGATTCTATGAAGATGCTGAGATAAAAGGTCTGAGCCCTTTTTAATTGTCTGCAAATTAGATTTCATCTGAAAAATACTAGTCCTAGACGCTGTGGAACATTGTTCCTTTAACCGAATCCATAGATCTTTGGAACTTGTACTACTAATAGCACATGACATCGCAATAGGACTTAATGTGGCATTAATTAACTGCATTATAGCTCGATCATGCATTTTCCAAACAACAAAGTCATCATTCTCAGCAAAAGTATAGGAGTTTTGAGAATTAGTACCAGATTCACCAGATTAAGATGCATGTTAAGGAGGACAAGGAGTGAAGCCATCCACAAAGCATATAATTCCATTACTTTCCAGCAACAGTTGCATCTAAAAGTGCCAATTGAGGTGGCGTTAACAGATGTGGAAATCGAAGAAATGAGAGCTGTGATCGGAGATTGGGAAAGCTGAAGTTGAGATGTAAACACCATCTTTGCTAGATCAAAGATCGTAAATTCTTGAATTTAGAGAGAATCTCAACTGGGAATTGCAACAAAATCCTTCTGCACACAAGAATTAAGAAGTTGAAGAAGAAGAATAGAAGTCGTCGGGCAAACAAAATGAAGATTATTCAAAATAATCGAAGTCTAAAGTCATAGAAATAGAAGCAAGAGAAGATTGAAAATCATACGTCAGCAACAATGGCTCTAATACCATGTTAAGCTATATGAATTGAATCAATATGTAATTTGTAATCTTTACAGAAGATGTAAGAACATGAGAGAGAGAGAGAGAGATAGAGAGAAAGAAAGAAACAAGAGGGAAGAACAATTCTTGAATAATTTTCTTAATGAGGAAGTTAAACAAAGAAATAGACTTTATACTCTCTTACATTACAAGCTTCATAACTAACTAACTAACTAAACCTCTAAGATGAAGACAAGTGTTAGAATCTAAACATCCATTCATATAGTCTAACATTGTGTGTGTGTGTGTGATTTTTTTTGTTCTTTGGTCAAATGGGTGGGCTTGGGTTGCTAATTACTGTATACATATGTTCTTAGATGTTTGTAGGCCCATCTTACATAGGTATACCAATGAGGATGTATCATTGGGTTCTTGGTTCATTAGACTTGAAGTTGAGCACGCCAACGATCACTCCATGTGTTGCGGGACCCTTCCAGCCTCCTGGTATGACTGTGCTAATCACGGAGTAACACTAATGCTTTGGCTCATTGGATAAATTAAAGAAGAATTAAAGTATAAACTGTGATTATGATGTGATAATAAATTGAATTTGTGATTCATGTGTTAATTAATATGGGTTATCAAGAAAAGAAAAGAAAAATAGCACAAGTGGGATTTTAAGTAACAAATTCGTCAAAACTGCCTGTGCATATCAGCTGACTTTGGAAGCAAGTTGCAAACAGATCATAATGAATTAGAGAATGAGCCTTAGCTATAGATGTCTATTTTTTGGAGAATTTCTTGGATTATTAATATCATTTTCCTAGAAGAAGTTATGGCCATTTTAACACTGAAAGGTTCACAAGAGACTGGGCAACTTGTAACTGCAATGAAAACAATAAACCCAATAAATCTAGCATCCAAAACTGATGCAGCGAAGAACAAGCCAGGTGACACCTATTCAAATATCAAAGGAAATGGAATTAAGTTCGTTGACAATGATCACATGCTGCACAAAACTCGTACGCATCCTTAAACAAACTAGGCCAATAAAAACCACTCTCTAACACCTTAAAAGGCTATCCTCTTTGCTCCAAAATGGCCGCCACATGCATAAGAATGACAAAAGTTTGAACAGATTTAATCTCAGATTCAGGGACACACCTTTTAATCAATTGATCAGGGCAATATTTCCACAAATAAGGATCATCCCACTCGTATTATTTGGCGATTTTGACAAGCTTATCTTTCTGAGCACGTGTAAAATCATCTAGAATCTTTTTGGTGACCTTGTAATTGATAATATCTACATACCAAGGGTCATTGGCCTTTAATGAAAACAATTGCTCATCCAGAAAACTCTCATGTAAAGGGATGAGATCTTCCTCTGTGTTTGAATGCACAAGTCTGCTAAGATGATCTGCTACAACATTCTCACTCTTTCTTATCCTTGATCTCCAAGTCAAACTCTTGAAGCACAAGTATCCATCGGATGAGTCGCGGTTTTGCATTATTTTTTGTGAGTAGATACTTCAAAGCTGAATGGTCAGAAAACACAATAACTTTAGTCTCAATCAGATAAGATCTAAATTTTTCTAAAGCAAATACAACAGCTAGAAGCTTCTTCTTTGTTGTTGAATAATTCAATTGTGCATCATTGAGTGTTCAAGATGCATAATAGATGACATGTGGCACTTTGTCACCGACAACATAGTCTAAAGCATTGGACATCAACTCAAAAGGTAAACTCCAATCGAGTGGCATAATCACATGACCTGTTGATAACAACTCCTTAAGCATGTTGAATGCTACCACACACTTTTCATTCATATCAAATGTTGCATCATTTTGAAGCAAACGGCACAAGGGTCTAGAAATCATTGAGAAGTCCTTCATAAACCTACGGTAGAAACTTGCATGTCCAAGAAAAGAACGAATCTCCCTGACAGTAGTAGGGAGGGGTAAAGAACTAACAAGTTCTACTTTAGATTTATCAACTTCAATTCCCTTTTCAGATATGATATGTCCCAGAACTACTCCATGCGAGACCATGAAATGGCATTTTTCCCAATTTAAGACTAGATTAGTTTCTTGACAATGTTTTACAACTAGGGACAGATTATGTAGACATGTATCAAAAGAATCACCATAAACTGAAAAATCATCCATGAACACTTCAATGATTTTCTCAATCACATCAGAAAAGATACTTACCATACACCTTTGAAATGTGGTAGGGGCGTTGCAAAGTCCACCAAACCTGCTAATTGACTCATTTGGCGCTCAGGGATTTCAATTGCAAAGTCCACCAAACCTGCTAATTGACTCATTTGGCGCTCAGGGATTTCAATTGCTTTGTCTGTTTTCTGTTGATGAGATTAAGTAGAGTTAGCTAAAGAATGAATTAAATCCTCAAAGAGACTTACTTGGAGCTTATTGTTGTTGAAGTTGAAATGGTACCTGCGGTCTTGCTTGAAAGAAGCCAAGTGGACGGTTATAGTTGTTGGGAACAGATTGTTGTCCGTTGTCTTGATTGTTCCACTTTAAGTGTGGATGATTGTGCCACCCCGCGTTATAGTTGTTGGAGTATGCATCATACTTTTGCCTTTGTTGTCCCTAAAACCCTCTTAACGCATTAGCTTGGTCAAGAAAATAAATAGCTCAAAAATATAAGGAACTAACTAAGAAAAAACAAATGGATTTGATGTAAAATATATATAAATATGAGCTTAACAGCTTCAAAGCAGCCCCTAACTACTAAAAATTTAGTTACACATAATTCTTAAATTAAACCAAAAGTACAACATGGGTTTGAGAAGATAAAATTGAAAGAAATCGAGTAAGGCCTCCTCTTCTTTCCTTCCTTCCCTAATGTTGCTGCCTTGCCTTTTTTTCTTCCCTTGCACTGCAACCTGCTTTTTTTTTTTTTTTTTTTTTCAAAATTATTTATGTAAAACCCTCCTTTATTCCCTCCCCCAATGTTCCTTTAAACCAATTCTTGCTGCATCATTTTCTTCTCCATAACTCCACCCACTACTAGCAATTTAGTGATGACAATAAGTGAGAGAAAATGGTAAAACAATTGTAACTCTTTGGGTAGCCTTTATTCCAATTACTCCCACTTAATCCTCATCTTTAATTCCATTTCCTCTTATATTTGAATAGGTGTCAGATGGCTTGTTGTTGCCTGCATTAGTTTTGGCTGCTAGATTTATTGGGTTTATTGCTTTCATTGTAGTTACAAACTGCTCAGTCTCTTATGAACTTTTCAGTGTTAAAATGGCCATAACTTCTTCTGGACAAATGATATTAACAATCTGCGAAATGCTCCAGAAAATAGACATATGTAGCTTCCAAGCATATAAGGCTCATTCTCTAATTCATTCTAAGTTGTTCGCAACTTGCTTGCACAGGCTATTTTGACGAATTTGTTACTTAAAATCCCACTTGTGCTATTTTTCTTATCATTGCTTGACAAATCCTACAAAACACAAAAACAAAGTATATAGCTCAAAAATATAAGGAACTAACTAAGAAAAGACAAGTGAATTTGATATAAAATATATATAAATATGAGCTTATCAGGTTAAATGTATGTATGTATGTACATACATACATGTATGTACATATGTATATATGTATGCATGTATGTATGTGTGTGTGTATGTATGTATGTATGCATGTGTAGATTACGGAAGGAGTGCAAAAGCAGGGAAAGTATGCGTGGTGTCATTTGATTGGAAGTGAAGTGGAATATGCAACTCCTTGGCGAGGATGAAGGACGTAACTTGTGCGGGGAAGAAAGTGGTGCTGTTTGGAACGTTAAACTTTGAGTTTTAGCTTTCACTAGAAATTGAACCCGCACGATGCTGCGACTTTTAAAACTATGTTAAATGTGTAATCCATGTCAAAATTTATTTACATCCTAATGTTCAATAAAGAACCAAAACAGTCCACAATCATGCTATTTGGCCCCTCAATATGCAGACGCCATCCCCATCCTCATTCTACAAATGAATTTATTCATTTTTCTATACCGAAATGAAAGCTTTCTTAAAAAGCATTAATTTCATGAAAACCATTCTTACATGATGATTTTAGAGATATATGCACCATAACACAACATTCAGACATCCAGTAGTTGAAAGTGCAATAATCTGTTGCAATTGGTAAGTAATACTTAGTCACTCAACAACTACCAAATGGACCAAATAATAAAGAAAAAACAATCTTGGTTAATTCATTTTACTAAGAAGAAAGGCTATGAAGTTCCTAAATGAAAATGCAACAATCTTTTGGAATGTCAAGACTTATTCATAATATTTAACCATGATATACAGATTCTCTATGTTTTCATCTTCTGGATTACATGGAAAGTAGTGTTACAAAATATGTTAACATCAAAACTCATGATTTGGCCTGAAACCACTAAAATTCTTTGGTTATATTGGAAAAGGGTTTAACAAATTAGGCATGATTGAGGACACTAATTCAAAGGATGGTTAAAACTCTCTGACAACTATAAATTTCATACAAAAACACTTTAAAAGCTCAATAAGATTACACAATATCTCAACACAGATCACACGAATGGAAAACATCATTCAGACTTGCAATGCCCAACACTACACAATCCTACAATACTGTGTGAAAACCCGACCAAATTGTTCAACATTATCAAATTGAGCACAGTTCTGATTGATTTTATACATAATTCAATGATCCAGAACACCGCAACCATAATTTGAACAGTCTGCATTCAAATTTCAGTAACTAAATAAATAAATACCTTTTTCCTCCTTTTTCCCACCCATATGTTATATATTCACTTTCTAGAGAAAAAAGTACCAGTGAATTGAAAAATTAAGAAAAACCGGAATGAAAGAACCGGAATTTTCATGAAGAGGTCCGAGCTATGCCACCTTTTGAAACGGTTGTTTCAAAAATCCTTGTGGGCATCTTCAATTTGCTGAACCTCTTTTGGTGTTACAATCTTTGGGTGGAACTCCCACACCTAGGACTTGCAACCATGTTTCCAATTGCTGCATCTCGTGCATCCCATCCCTATTGCTTAAGGGAAACATGGTTGCAATTGGAAACATAGCTGCAAGTCCCAGTTGTGGGAGTTCCACCCAAAGACCTAAGCATCTTAATTGGATTCCCTACAATTTGGTAGAGGTTCATTCCAAGTTATTGGAATGGATTTTTCCTCTCATTGTACCCTTGGTAAATATAAATAATCATTGGAGACCAAGCAACACACACTCATCAATAAAAGATTAGCAACCTTTGGCTCAGGATAAACATAATGCATACAGAAAAATAAAACTATAACAAAAAACTTGCACACAAACTTTTGCACTGAAGATGATGAGAATTAAAAATATCACACCAGAACTTCCACTTTCAAAAACAAATCATGGACCTACAGATTAGGGAAAAACCTTAAGGCACTTCATCGCATTTGTCTGGGTCTGATATCTGCGAGCCGTTCACATATACCTATCAAGGTGAACAACACCATTAAATGCTAGGGTTGACATCTATCTGTACATCCACAAAATAGAAATAGTGAAGGAGACACAAAAAGCAAACCAAAAGTAAACGAACTCCAACCAGGAACAGCAGAAAGTAAACGAACTAATATCTCAACTGATTGGTTAATGTCCTGTAAACCTTCCACTTGTTGTTTATATGAGGATATCACTGCAACAAAATCAAATATAGTTATAATAAATTCAACCAATACGGCATGAAAACCATGGGAATTAATCATATGAATTGAGTCAATTGCCTGAAAAACACAACACAAAACATATCAAACCACCAACAAAACAGATCGATGTCCAAAGTTTGCAATGAAAAACACACAGAGACTTAAAAATTAACAGGAAAAAATAGTGACAACCATTGTTAAAAATACACTCAAAGTGTTGGTAAGATTAGATACATAACATATAAGCATTCATAAAACAACATGAATAAATAGAGGAAAAATTAACAACTCACCCTATAGAAATTAATCAAACATTGTAAGCCTGCAATGAACAAAACAAACAGTGAAAATTTAAAATAAAATAAAAAATCAAACATGCAAAAATTCAAAACAAATCAAACATGCAAGAATAAAAATTAAATAAAATTAAACACCACATCAATCCAAAACCCAAATTTTATTTCTTTTCTTTTCCTCCAAATCAGACCCCCCAAATCCAAAATGGATCGAGCCTAGGGGAGCTGCAATTTCTCACCGGTTCCAGAACTCGCATGCCCTGCAGTGCTGTAAAGGAATTGTGACATCCCACATCGCCCAGGAGTGATTATTATATGTATATTCCCATCTCTACCTAACACGAGGCCTTTTGGGAGCTCACTGGCTTCGGGTTTCGTAGGAACTCTGAAGTTAAGCAAGTAGCACGCGAGAGCATTCCCATGATGGGTGACCCACTAGGAAGTTCTCGTGTGAGTTCCCAGAAACAAAACCGTGAGGGCATGGTCGGGGCCCAAAGCGGACAATATCGTGCTACGATAGTGGTGCGGGCCTGGGATGTGGTGGACCCCAGGCCAGGATGTGACAGTTTGGTATCAGAGCCTAACCCTGGTCGTGGTGTGCCGACGAGGACGTCGGGTCCCTAAGGGGGGGTGGATTGTAAGATCCCACATCGCCCAGGGGAGTGATCCTTATATGTATATTCCCATCCATACCTAGCACGAGGCCTTTTGGGAGCTCACTGGCTTCGGGTTCCGTTGGAACTCTAAAGTTAAGCGAGTAACGTGCGAGAGCACTCCCATGATGGGTAACCCATTGGGAAGTTCTCGTGTGAGTTCCCAGAAACAAAACCGTGAGGGTGTGCTGGGGGCCCAAAGTAGACAATATCGTGCTACGGTGGAGTCGGGTCCGGAAAATGGTCCTGCACGGGTCGGGATGTGACAGGAATCATCACATATTACTCAATGAATATGCATACTATAGACTACAGAATTTCTAGAAAATAAACTTCATAAATTATGCATAAAAACATTTACAAATGGCAAAGATTCATATTTGCAAATGGAAAAATCCACAAATTCATTCAAGCAAAGAAAGCAATAATTTCAAAAGAAATGAAAAATTGTAGAGACCAATGATTTATGGTAATAATTATTATGAAGAAAGAAATTGTTTTTACTTTTCTACTGGCTATCAATGCTGTTATAACCATTGATAAGATTTTTTAAGAGCTTTCATAGTTGTTAAACTAATTGACTTTTGCTGTTGAGAAGGGTGCCTTCTATAGGAAGAAAACAAAATATAAAGTTAGTTATAAACTTAATGCACAATATAATGAATGTGTGAAATTACATTAACTGTGAACTTACCATTGATACCATTAAAAAGGCATACGGACAATAGTTTAAAAAATTGTAGGTTGCTTTCTTTCTTCATGTGTTTTAACAAATTCAGTGATGAATGGTGTGAAGGTGAGGCCATAAAAGATGAAATTACCATCAGGAGAAGCTTCCTTTTTAAAGTCTTGAATGAAAGTAGAAAGAAATAATTCATACTGCACATCATGCCAAAGCTCATACAAATTCTCATGAACACACATCAATTTCGTTTTAAAAAATTACACATGAATTTCAAGAGAATCTAATAATCCACGAATAAACTAATCTCAAGCAAAAAGAGTTCAGCCATAAGTTTTACCTCCATGGTAATAGACAGTAGGTGGATAAGCGTTCGAGAGATAGCAAATAGCGGATGTACGAAATCATGTAACAAAGGGGTAACAGAGTGCTCTGATGGGATCTGTCCATTTGCATTATTGATTTACTATGTGATTCCAAGGTCTTTCCGGTTCTGCATAATAGAGAAGATCAAATAAAACTCCTGATTACCTGCTGTTGGAAACAGATAATAAATGTACAGGGAATTTTATAGAAAATTAGGATTAGCTTTTAACGGTTCTTACCCAAATTTGGCCAAATTCAAGCCTACCCTCAACAATTCTAGTTCCTATAGCCTCAACTCAGCATCACACAGAAGAATGTTAAACATGCAACACGAAAATGAACCAATTCCCTAAACTTTCGAAATTGGGGATGATCTGAATATGAAATAAAACCTAGAATAACTTACCATGAGTACAGAAGGTTTTAGAAAACAATTGAAGCCCATGATTTAACGCAACAGTGGCCCCTAGTGGTCGTGGTGGTTCCGCTGCAAGAGAGAGTAATTGAAATATGCAGAACAAAAAATCATAGAAACAACAGAAAGAAAAACTTAAATTTTTAGTAAAATTAAAAACAAAAATCACTAATCACACAACCAAAATTAATAGAAATAAAAAATCAGTATGCACGAAAGACCATAATAATCTTTGTGGGGGAGGAAATCGATGAAACACCGAACCTTGAGAACTTGATTTTCAGGGCAGTGAGTGGAAGAGCAGAAACGGGCTTGAAGGGGGTGAGTTCGGTTGGATTCTAAGGCTTGATAGGTGTGGATGCAGTCGAAATCGGTGATGGGGAGAAAATTGATTTCGTGCAAGAGATTTTTTGTTTGAATCAAGTCGAGCAGGAAGGAATAGAAAACTGAGTTTCTCGCTTCAGGTTGCTAATCATGGTTTTTAGCAAGAAAGGGAGAAATAGAGAAAGAGAGAGAGAGAGAGAGAGAGAGAGAGAGAGAAAGAGAAAAATAGATAACTGGAGATCGGAGAGCCATCAGAACACAAAGAGCTTTTGTTAGGCAGAGATCGAAATCGGAATCAAAAAAGGAAGGCTCGAGAACTTCTGTAACCATGCAACGCGTCGACGTCTCATAGAAGCAAAGGACTCGTGGATGATATTAGGGGCTCGGCTTCCTGAAGAAATCGAGAGACTTCTATTGCACGACAGGGACAAAAATGCCATTTTACTGTATAATAAACACAACAAGTTAAACTTAAAGAACAACTAAATGGCAAAAACGGAAGAACACTAGTTGAATGAACAATAAAAATGACACAAAGGGAATTAATCAGAAAGTTAGGCGTTTAGTATATACTAGTAATTGTGTCTGTGCATTGTTTCGGGTTTTAAAAGTGTGTAAAATTTGTAAAAAGTTGTACATATATGTATATGTGTTAATCATATTTATAGCAAGGAACAAACATATAGGCATAACAGATGGTTGGGGAATTCATACAGATCGAAAAAACCTTACTCACATCGAGATGAGATCTTTTGGAAGCCGGACAAAGTAGTCATGTGGAAGATCAAAGCTGTTATGTAAAGGAAATAACAAAAAACTGAAAAAATCATAACTTTAAATTACAACTAAATTAAGCAATGTCAATAATTAAAGGTTAAAAATTTGATCTAAAGGATCAAAATTTGAAATGGATATGGATGCTTGCGGGTAATTGTTGTAGGATAGATCGAAAATTTGGACCATTGGGTTGTATGTAAATTCCTTTGCACAAAGTTTAAAAAATATGGCAGTTTGTGGCATCTGTTGAATGACATGGTTGAAAGATTTAAAACTGATATGTACAATCAATTTTTATGTCTAAAACTATAACATTAGCTAAAGATGTTGGGTCTATATACCAATATCAATCATGTGTTATTAAAAGTTTATCGACCTATATAGATGATTTCAAACATGTGATAACAAAGTTCCCTGTAAGTTTGCTAGGAGCGGGAGATGTATTCAGTTTTTGGAGGTAAGACAATTTTTAACTCTGAGTTTATTAATCAAAAAACTCTATTTGCTTCCAATTGCTTTATTGCTAACTGAATCCAGTTCTTCTCTTCCTCTTTCTCTAATTGAAATTGAATTATCTAGTGAAGTTTACATAAGCGTCAAAAATGAACTTCTTTGCAAGAGAACACAATAATTTATGATGAAAATCTATAAGTACCAATCAAAATTATATAGGGGAAAGAAACCTTATCAAATTTAAGGCACAAATGATCAAACTTTGAAGCCCTTCATTTCATAGTTTTTTTTCCACAAACCAAATAAACTTTAAAAAAAAATCTATAGAATCCAGAGCAAGCATGATAACAGAAGGATATAAAAAAAATGATTTACCAAAATATATATAGGACAATCACATCTTTACCTATCCCTATTACAAAATTCAAGATACAAAACTAACAAAAAGTCCTAAAAAACTGTAGTTTTAATGAAAAGGAAAAAATAAAGGTGTAAGTGAATAGTATCAGGAGTGACTTTTAAAGATAAAAATGTCATTTTCATTAAAAGTGAACAATACTGGGAGTGTTTCATTAAAGATCCTATAAAAATACTGTGTATAACATTCTCTCCAAACAATCCATTGTCAATATTGGTAAGTATTGTTTTTCTACTTGCTCTTTATTATATATTTGTTCACATTCTACTATTTTGGAAAACATTTTGCTATTATAAACCAATTTGGTTCATTTTTGACAATTTGATATTTCCAATTCGATGGATATGTTTTATCAAGAGATCTGGCCACAGTTGATCGTCTATGCACAGCTTTCAAATTAGTTAAAAAAAGAAGAAAACAAACGCTTGTTTAAACCTTGAAAAAACATACAAACTATTGACCTACACACAGCTTTCAAATTGGTTCAGCAAAAACAAAGCCAACACATTCTTTCAAGTTTTCAGCCAACTATTTTGTTATCTAAATCTTACCCTGAAATAGTTTAAAGATTGAAAAGCCTCAGCAGGGGGAGATTGCTGCGAGTAGTGCGAGATCTTCGAGGCAGACTGGTCAGCCTAGTCAAGAGCGTGGTGCACAGAGTTGTGGTGGCTAGACAAGTAAAGGTCGTGGTGGACGGCAGCAGACCCAGGGGCGTATTCACAACATATCTCTGCGGGACACTCAAAATAATCCAGATTTGATCATGGGTACGTTAAATATCCTTGGTTATTTTGCTAGAGTATTAATTGACTGTGGTGCTACACATTCTGTGATTTCTCATACCTTTGCTCAAGTGACGCAACCTCACCCTACACCTCTAGGGTAAGATTTAGAGTTTGCTATGCCTAGAGGGGAGAGATGTATTGTTAATTGTGTGTATCCAGGGTGTCCAATGATGGTGGAGGATGTTATTATGCCAGCTGATCTTATCCCGTTGGATATTGTTGACTTTGATGTGATTTTGGGCGCGGATTGGTTGCATTTCAATCGTGCCAATATTGATTGTTACGGGAAAATAGTGACCTTCCATCGTCTTGGATTACCTATGGTTACTTTTGTGGGCGAGCAGAGTGGGGTGAGATATGGCATTATTTCTGCTATGCGAGCGAAAAGGTTGTTATCGAAAGGTTGCCAGGGATACTTAGCTCATGTGGTGTTGAATGTGAAGGATTATTTTGAAAGATGACATGTTCATTTAAGCAACATCATTAGCATGCAATTAACAAATTAAAGGCGGAATCATGCTAGCATGCACTTAAAAACAAAACATTACCCATGAATGTTCAAAGCCTAGTAAAATGGTGAACCAATAATCAACTCAAAACAAAGTGAGTTGAAATATATACCTTTGTAGATTCCTCTTTGTATTTAAACAAAGGCTAATCACCCAAAGAGAGGGCCTTCATTCCTTGCATCTTAGATCTATGGATTTGGATGGATGAAAAAGGTTTCTCCAAAGTTCCCAAAATTGAGAACCTCTAATGATTCATCACTAAGGCATAATGAAGAAGAAATGAGTGACCTTGGAGGAGTTTGATTGCTAGATGATCCCTCCAAGGTGGCCGAAATTTTAGAGAGAAATGAGAGCTTGTGTTCTCATCCTTTCCCCAAAAACAACCCTTTATGAATTTTAGGCTATAAAGTCCTTTATATAGTCCCTTCAAATAAGTGACCTAATGGACCAAAAGCCCTATTCTTCTAACATGGCCGGCCTATAGGGTTTATTGGGCTTTCAAGCCCTTTGTTTATTCAAGTTGTCATACAACTTGAGATAATGGGCTTGACATTCAAATCCCATTGGGCCTTGCGGCCCAAAACTAACCCGAGGTCTTTAACGAACTTATTCGTTTGATTAATTAACATATTAATTAATCCTAGCCTTAGATAAATAATTAAACCATTTAATTATTCTTACTCATCTCCGTTGTTTCTTCAAACTCTACCTTACTCGGTGAACGATCCATTAGGTTCCTTTTAGCGAGGCAGTGGGCGATTAAAACTCTTTCTAATCGATTGTGAATTGAAACTTACTTTCGATTCTCCCGTTAGTGATAATACACTTTTAGGGCTTCCACAAACCATGGTTGACGCCTAGCAACATGTCATGGTTACCCAAGCTAATCAGAAGAGGTGGAGAACCTATTCAGTTTTAGGATTACAAATGCAATACGGTCTTTCTCTAATACAATACTCTTGACCACATTGTTTGGTTTGATAGTTTATTCATGTCTACTATCCAATGTGAGTCTTGTGCTTATATGATTACCTTGAATGTGATTTGGAACACATTCCTAAATCTCATTCATACTTTGGCCAAAGATTCTTAATCATATCATAGAGTATTCTCCCTCAAACAGTTTGAAGGTTAGAGATCCCTTGTTGCGCATTCACTTGCCTCCATGGCTAAGTGGCTTAACCCCAACGATGCCGTGGACACCCTCCTGATGGAGTGACTTTGACATAATCAAAGATTAAGGACCTAACCACAAGACAACTGTGATGCCTCAGGTCAAAAGACTAATTTGCATTATCCCAACCATGAGTTCTCATGTGACATGAATATGAGAACTCTTTGTTGATCGTGTTCAGTGAACTCATTCTCTATTGAGCACCTACGTACTTGTCTTGATGTCACACACACCAATGACTCGAGACTAGTCACTCTCCCTGAGAGAAGACATAGCACGTACTGATCTTAACGGACTGTCAATGCCCAATTGACTATCCTATGATCAGGAACGTTTAGGATGTGTCAACGAAAGAATGGTCTCATGAATCTAACTTCTTTAGATCGCATTCTTCCAATCACATATTCCTTGGACTTATCGTTTAAGCATATAACATTTATATGAGACAGCTCAAACAATAATCTTTGCCCTTTACATTTAAACTACATTAGTCTAACTTTGTGAAATGTCCGTAAAGTATCATCATATGATTGGTTTTATGGCACATTTCCAACAGAATGATGTTGCTCCTAGTAGTGTGGAGGATGTAAAGGTAGTCAGACATTTTCCTGATGTTTTCCCCGATGATTTACCTGGTTTGCCGCCAGACCGAGACGTGGAGTTCACCATTGATTTGCTTCCAGGTACTAATCCTATATCCTTGACTCCTTATCGTATGGCTCCTGCTAAGTTGAGGGAATTGAAAGTTCAGTTGCAGAAATTAATGGATAAGGGTTTTATTCAGCCTAGTACGTCACCTTGGGGAGCTCCAGTGTTGTTTGTGAGAAAGAAAGACAGAACTTTGAGGCTATGTATTGATTACCGGCAATTGAATCGGGTAACGATTAAAAACCGTTATCCATTGTCGTGTATTGATGATTTGTTTGATCAGCTTTGAGGTGCTTGTGTATTTTCCAAGATTGACTTGAGGTCTGGATATTATCAGCTGAAGATTAGTAGGGAGGATGTTCCTAAGACAGCTTTCAGAACTCGTTATGGTCATTACGAGTTTCTGGTTATGCCTTTTGGATTGACGAATGCACCAGCTGCTTTTATGGATTTGATGAACTGAGTATTCCAGCCATATTTGGATAGATTTGTTATTGTCTTCATTGACGATATTCTGGTATACTCTAAGTCTAAATCGAAACATGTTCGACATCTTACTTTGGTGTTGAAAAGGTTGAGGGAACACCAACTGTATGCTAAGTTTAGCAAGTGTCAGTTCTGGTTAGATCAAGTAGCATTTTTGGGGCATGTCATTTCAGTTCAGGGTATCTTGGTGGATCCTCAGAAGGTGGCAGCAGTGGAGAAGTGGGAGCAACCGCGAACCGTCACTGAGGTGAGGAGTTTCCTTGGTTTAGCGTGGTATTATTGACGGTTTGTGAAGGATTTTTCCGTGATTGCTTTACCACTAACGAGGTTAACGAGGAGAGATGTTAAATATGAGTAGGATGATAATTGTGAGCAGAGTTTCTAGCAATTGAAGTATTGTCTCACTCATGCACCTGTTTTGGCACTCCCGGACGATAGTGGTGATTTTGAGGTTTATAATGATGCTTCCTTGAATGGTCTAGGATGCGTGTTGATGCAGCATGGTAGGGTAATTGCTTACGCTTCACGACAATTAAAGCCTCATGAGTTGAATTACCCTACGCATGATTTGGAGTTAGCGACCATTATCTTTGCGTTGAAGTTATGGGGACATTATCTTTATGGAGAAAAATGCAAGATCTTTACTAATCATAAGAGTCTTCAGTATCTTTTCACGTAGAGGGATCTTAATCTTCGCCAGCGGAGGTGGTTGGAACTGCTTAGTGATTATGATTGCACGATTGATTATCACCCTGGTCGTGCAAATGTGGTAGCTGATGCACTTAGCAGGAAGTCACAGGGCCGTATCAATGCGTTGTACGCTAGCCATGTTCCTCTTCTGGCAGATTTAAGATCAACATGAGTGAGATTAGAGGCAGAAGATCAAGAGGTGGTTTTACTTGCTAATTTTCAAGTTAGGCCAATTTTAGTTGATCATGTGCTTGAAGCTCAGATAGATGATGAGGAGACTCAAGAAATAATCTAAGCAAGGAATCAGGGGAAAAGGAAAGACCTCAGAGTTCGTGAATCGGATGGCATGCTTATGCAAGAGGGTAGGATGTTTATGCCTAATAATTTGGATTTAAAGAAAGCAATTCTCGATGAAGCACATATCTCGGCTTATGTTATGCATCCAGGAGCTACTAAAATGTATCATACCATTCGACCATTTTATTATTGGCCAAGTATGAAAAGGGAGATAGCTGAGTATGTGAGTAGATGTGCTGTTTGCCAGCAAGTTAAAGCTTAAAGGAAGAAGCCGTTTGGGTTGTTGCAGCCGTTTCCCGTTCCAGAGTGGAAATAGAAAAACATTACTATAGATTTTGTGTACAAGCTTCCGCGTAGACATAATGGTTTTGACGGCATTTGGATGATTATTGATTGGCTTACTAAGTCAGTACATTTCATTCCAGTGAGGAAGAAGTATTCTTTGGGCTGATTAGCTGAGTTGTTGATCTTGAAGAACGTGAAGTACCATGGTGTCCCTGTGAGTATTGTCTCGGATCGTGACCCAAGATTTACTTCTAAATTTTGGGTGGCTTTTCAGGAAGCTTTGGGTACAAGGTTACTTTATAGTACGGCATATCATCCTCAGATAGACGGACAATCAGAGAGAACCATTCAGACATTGGAGGACATGTTGAGATCTTCGGTGCTACAGTTTGGCGATGATTGGCACAAGCGATTGGATTTAATGGAATTTGCCTACAACAACAGCTTTCATTCGAGTATCAACATGGCACCATTTGAGGCATTGTATGGTAGATCTTATCGTACATCCTTGTGTTGGTCAGAGGTCGGAGAAAGAGTTTTGGTAGGCCAGGAGATTGTTGAGGAGAATACTCAAAATGTTCAGGTAATCAAGTCTAACTTGAAAGCGGCCCAGGATCAACAAAAGAGCTTAGCGGATCGGCATGCTACTGACAGAGTGTATGAGGTTGGCAATTGGGTATTCCTGAAGCTTTCACCGTGGAGAGGTGTTGTACGGTTTGGAAAGAAAGGTAAACTGAGTCCCAGGTATATCGGACCGTACATGATCACTGAGCGAGTTGGTAAGGTAGCTTACAGACTAGAGTTGCCTTTTGAGCTAGCTAAAGTACATAACGTTTTTCACATGTCTATGCTTCGACATTATGTTGCGGATCCATCTTATGCAATACCTCCTCAACCCTTGGAAATTAATCCGGATTTGACTTATGATGAGGAACCAGTGACGATTTTAGATTGCAAAGAAAAGTATCTGAGGAACAAGACTGTGAATTTGGTGAAAGTTTTGTGGAGGAATCATACAGTGGAGGAGGCTACTTGGGAGACTGAAGATCGGATGAGAGGTTTGTATCCTCGGTTGTTCTTTGATCGTTAATGGTTGGTGTGAGTGGTTGTTATGAATTTTGGGACGAAATTTTATTAAGGTGGATAGGTTGTGATAGCCCGTCTCGGATTTTTCGTACCGTAGGGGTAAAATGATGGTTTTGCCCCTAGTGTTTTGTTTCGTTGTGTGGTCATTTTGGGGTTTTGGTGGGCTGATTTTGGACCACACACGTACCCACACACTTTCAGTCTCATCTTCTCCCTGTCCCGAGTCTCTCTCTCTTCCTTCTTCTTCATTTGTGTACGGACATGAACCATAGTGCTCAAAAACGTGGTAGATCGAGGAAGAAAACTATACATTTATGCTTATGAGGTTCATAGGAGTTCAACCATACCCATTTCAGGTAAGGATACCTTCGTTTTCACGTCGAACTCGAGATGTTCAAATCGGGGTATTGTTCATGCACACGTAAATTCATGTGTTTTTGGGAATTTCAAGCTTGTAGGAAGCTTGGTAAAGTCCTTAGGAAGCTCAGGGTGGTTTGTTTAAAGGTTTTGGATGTTAGGATCGTGAGTTGCAGGTTTGGCCGGATTTGGTGAAGTTAACTTTAACGGAATCTGTCAAATGTAACGAAATATTCCTAACGGCATTAACTGACGCCGTCACTGTACCAGGCACTTGCCTACGCATGTGGCCGTGCCTTGGCCGGCGCGTGGGGGCGCGTGCAGTATCGGAAAATTATTTTAAAAATATGGGGATGTTCGTGAGGTTGAGTAGATCACGTTGGTGTGTTCATACACCCCATTTGAGCATTGTATGAAAAGTTTTTACCTAGTTTGGGTTATGTGCTTTAAATTAACATTTTTATAGTTGTTTCGCATATAGGTGAAACCTATCCCGAGGACGAGCGCAGTTACTCGAGGCAATGGGGTTACGACCCTTCTACATACCAGTGAGTGGGCTTTTGGTTTTCCATATATACCTATATACTTGTGATTTTCCCAGAAAATGAAATGAAACGTTTATGTGTTTTAAATGCCATGCATTGCGTTTGCCTATTTAATTATGCATTAGTAGTTGCATATATGTATGTTTGGTGCTGCGGACGCACGGGTAAGTGCCAGGTAAGTTATGTTTTATGATTGTGATTAGTAGTGATGTGAGATGCGTACAGAGCTCATAACCTGCACCCCCGGTGTTAGTGCTCCCGCCCAGAGTAGGGCACAATCCTTCACGTGATGTTCACCTCTCGCACCACATGCTCATCTTGGATCCAAGTTAGGTGCACAGTCCTGTCGTACATACCACTATAGGTGGTTTCGACTTGTAGGTGACCCGTGATTATTCGCCCAGTCTTCACGTGATCGTAGCACTTAAGCGTACTTATTTTACACTCAATCCTGTCGTACAGACCACTTGAGGTGGTTCTGACTTATGTGCAAGTATAGTTAGTGAGTTGGGGATTTGAGCTTTAGATTCAGCAGTACAGGTCACATTAGGTGACTCCGGCTGACAAATTATATGGCATTGATTGACATTACCTTAGTACTTGCATTTTATTTAGAGGCATTCGTCATGGCATATTTTTGAGAATGTTTTATATATATGTGTATATTTTATTTTCTGGGAAATTATACAGGTTTTACGGCGAGGGGTTAGAACTTTTGTTATTGAAATGATTTTGAAAAGCTTTGTTTTTGCCTACTCACGCTTTCTGTTTTGCGCCCTTCCAGGTTCTATTTTGGATAGCTCTTTTGGTGGCTCTCAAGGGATTCACGGCATATCTGACAGATTGTCACCAGAGTAAGACCACCTCTGGGTGTGTTTATTTAGTGTTTGTTTCTCCCGGACTGCTCTAGGTCTTCCATCCTCTGAATATTGTTTTCACACTTTCGCTTGCACTTGTATGTTATCTACTTGGTGTATAGCTTAGTTTTTATTTATTTGTACTTTTATTATTCTTAGCTTCCGCACTGTGCACATGGTTACATCACCTTCGCGTGACGGCTAGCACGCCCTGATCTCGGTCGGGGTGTGTCATCAATGTTCTGGAAGGTAAAGATTTTTTCATGTCTTTATATTTTTCTTGAACAAAATTATTGGGGTTTTTTTTTTAATAATTTTCAAAGTTTTCCATTTTTAATCTCTTTTCCTTAGAAATTTTTTTTATTCCAAACTTGGTTTGTGAAATGATTAGGTTTTGATTACCCAGAAATATGAATTGCTAGGTCCGAATTAATAATTCTCTAGAGGCAAAAACAACAATTTCTTGTAAAGGACAGATCAAAAGAGCAGAAAAATATTTCGAACCCAACCAAATAGCAGCAGAAATTAACAATTCGAACAGATAATCGAAGACAGCAAAGCAAAAGCCTCAAGATTTTGAACAAAAAAAACCTACAAAGAAAGAGGGAACAGATTTTAACAATTAAAATTGAATAAAACCAAGTCCACAAATTTGGAAAAACAACTGGCAGATGCAAGAATCGAATAGCTCATAGGAAAATGATGAAGTCGCAAAACCACTGAGATCGACATAGAAGACAGCGAGAGAGAGCAAACGACGGCAAAATCCGAGAACCAAAAAGAGCGAAAGAATAACTGGACTTGATCGTTTTTTGGAAGAAAGCAAGACAGAGCGAGAAGTAGAGGTCGGAGAGCAAGGCAAACTAGTAGGAGGCACCAAGGGAGGACAAAACTGTAAATTCAATGTTCAAAACAGAAAAAAATAAAAAAATAAAAAAAAATAAAAAAATAAAAAAATCCTCAAAATCACCAGCAGGGAAGGGCTTTTTTGCCATTTTACTGTCCATAAACAGTACACCTGAGTTTGGGTTTTAGTATATGAATAATATAATATAATTTCATTTCATGTATAATTTTAAAGAGACAAAGAGGGAGAGTTGAAATGAAATCCTTAACAGTATGGGTCCCGAGGTTTTTGAGGCCCAGGACGATGCCAAAACTGTGCCCTAACTTCAAATGAGAAAAATGATTTATTTTCACACGTAAGATTTCAATAAAATTATACTTTGAAAAACACTTTAAATTCAATAATTTATAAACACAAAAAAACCCAATTTATTTTGTATTAACAAATGTGACCAAAAATGTTTTCACACGTAAGATTTCGATAAAATTATACTTTAAAAAATAATTTGAGGCACGTTAATACATTTTTCTTAAAGTGATATTTGTCAAATTACAAGCTAAGGTTTCTACAGTATTGGAAAAAATACATGATGCAGTTGTGAAATGTAAATCGACCACTGTGTTAATTATCATCATGCTCGTTACCATAAATCTTGTCTATCACGGAATTGGATTCCATCTAAATCCACTTTGTAGGGATCCTAAGGATCTCTGCATCTTAGTCATTCATCGTGTATCGTGCAATCAAAAATCATTTAATTTTTTTATTTAAAATTAAACACAAATAGTATCTAACAAAAACTGACCGTACATTATATAATAAACGATTAGAATGTGAAAATCCCTAGGATCCCACAAAGTTAATCCGAAGAGGATCATCTTCCGTCCATCACCATCCATCAACGCGCCTTATTTACAAGAAGTCTGGTGGTGGTGGGTGGGGGACCGGGCCCCGGGGTTGTTAATTCGACAAAGGAAAACATTCAACACTTTCTTCTCCCTTTTTTTATTTTTTTTTTAACTTTTAATTTATTTAATTTTGGTGGGTGAAACGGGGACCCTCGCTCCTCAGCCAGAGGGATTTGGATCCTATTCTAAATCGTGAAGATTTTAAGAATCATCACATTTTAGTCATTCATCGTGTATCATATGGTAAAAAATTATTTGATTTTTTTATTTAAAATTAAATACAAATAGTTGCACGATGTACGATAAACGGCTAAAATGTAAAAATCCTAAGATTTCTGAGAGAGGATCCTCTTCCCAGCCAGAGTGCCAAGCCACTACAAACAAACCAATCCCGGTCTACCCACAACCCCTTGAATAAAGGGTGGTGTTGGACCAAAACTAAAGCAACTGATCGAGATTAAGAGAGGTGCATTTTAGTCATTTTGTACACAGTCATGACTTCATTTGCTCCCTCTCAAATTTCTGCGCTGCGCTGCTCTGCTGAGATCCACAAAGAAACCCTCTCTCCCGCCATTATAAATAAACTCATGGTCGACTATGTATTTTAGTTTAAATGATGTTACAGCCAAATACAATACCAACAGGCAACAACCGTCATCTTATCCATTACTCCAATCTGAATCTGCATCTGATAAATGTAAAAGGTTGTATTTGGTCCTTTCTTTGTGTTTATTTATTGTCGTTATATCTAATTTCCAAATAATCTATTCATCGCTTCTTATTTTATTTTTTATGTTTATGGAATTTAAAAACTCAAGTCATTATTTTAAGTAGGGTGGTGCTTTCCAAACACCCCATTTTTTTTATCTTTCACACATTTTTATTGACCGTCAAATCGAATGAATTGAAGAAAATAAAAAAATTTAAATTAACAAAATGTGTGTTAGAGGTAAAAATGAGTGCGAATAGCACCACCCTTCTAAGGATAAGTCTCTTCAGGCAGGAGGCTAGGAGCACATTGCGTCCAAGAACTACTTATTATCCAATAGGATCCTCTTCAGATCCTTTTGGTGAGGATCTTGGGGATCCGTACATCGTGTGGTCGATTTTTATCAGGTACTATTTATATTTAATTTTAAATAAAAATATTTAAAATGATTTCTGATCGTACGATGTACGATGAACAAATATGATTCATGGATCCTCGCGATTCTCACAAAAAGGGTCTAACGAGGATCCAGATTCTACTTATTATATCGAAGAATTTATTTATTTATTATAATAGGATGCTAGAACAAGGCCTACTCACATAGAATTAGACAAGATTAAGAGGAACGAGGATTCTCTTCAGATCCTCTTTGTGAGGATTTTCTCGAGGATCCTGAGAATTCTCCAATCACATTCGTTCATCGTATATCATGTGATTAGAAATTATTGTAAATCTTTTTATTTAAAATTAAATATAAACAGTACTTGGCGAACAGATGTGATTGGAGAATCTCCAGGATCCTCACAAACAATTCAAAGAGTAGAGAGAGGGTCAAATGGAGAAAAATATAAAATGGATTGGGATTGTGTGCAATGACTACAAATGTTTACAGATAAAGAAATGCTAAAGTGATTATTTTAAAATATGACTTTTCGCTATTTTATATTTTTAATACAATATTTTATAATATAAAAATTATGTCAAAAATATAAAATAACGCATAATATATGAAGAATTTTACTTTTAGATACTCTACTTAACATTCTCTTAAAAAACAAAAAAAAGAAGAAAGAACACAACTTGTAAAAGGCACGCACACCTGACACATTAGAGGCTTTGGGTAGTCTCGTCTGCGTGCACTTAGTCAACATAGTACAGGTGCACAGAGAAAGGATCGGGATTTCCCCTCACTGCGCTTTTTTTTTTTTTAGGATAATTCATAATTTGAAGTTTTATTATGATTGTTTGAAGAATATAAAAAATAATTCAAGAGCTTATAAGTTGAGAAAAAAAGCTCGCATTTCTGTATTTGTCACGATATACTTCATTAATATGAGTTGTGTAATTACTTTGATGTCTACATCTCATTACCAAATTTTTCCTAAAATATTATGTTCAAAATGTTAGGTTATCAAAAGAATAATTGTAGGTAAGTGGCGATTTATTAGAGCAAGCCCAGCATTGCTGGTTGCTCGGGGGACGAGCAAGAGAAAAGGGGCCCAAGGCCCTGTGGACCGGCCCCAGCGTTGGAGAGCCCGAGTGGAGGTGGAGGCCCGAGCTCCGGGCCCGTGGAGAATTGCCAACCCAAGAGCCCGAGGCCCTGTGACGCCAGTGCTGACGTCAACCTGACGTCAGGCCTTTTTTAATTTTTTTTCTGTCAGGCGCGTGCACCTCACTCGCGCGTGGGGGCGCGTCGCTGACACAAAATCAGAAAAAAATTTGTTTTTTCAGTTACCGTTGGGAAGCCACGTGGCTTCCCACGGTCCATTCGATCTCAATGGTCAAAAAAAAATTCTTATTTAATATCCACCGTTCGATCTGAGATCAACGGTGGATATTAATATGCTTTATAAATAAAAAAAATAAAAGAAAAAATAGTTTTAAAATTAAGAAAAGTTACCGTTGTGACACGTGGCACAATCTGGAGTGTTGGAATTCAAAATTTTTAATATCCAACGGCAGAGATTAATTAGTTGAATAAAAATTTTAAAAAAAATTGTAAAAAATTCAAAAAAAAAAATCTGAAATTTTTTTTAAAAAAATCTGAAATTTTTTTTAAAAAAAATTGTTTTTACTTTTCTATAATTTTTCTATAAATTCGAAGTGGGGAAAATTACTCGGATCAGGTAACAATATATTATTTATTTGATACCCAAATTTACATTATAATAATTTGTTTGTATTATTTATTTGTTACCTACTTACATTATAATTATTTGTTTGTATTATTTATTTGTTACTTATTTTCATTATAATTATTTCTTCTCCCGCATTGTGTAGGAACTTCAAGCACAAGCTTGGTACGCTGCCAAAACCAAAAGCAAAAATAAATCATTCAACCGGCGGGAATGTTGGAATATTGTCAAAGATTGTCCTAAATTTAGAGTTGTGCCAGTCGGTCCAGAAGTTTTCATGAACAGTACCCCTCTACACTCTACAGCCGATCATGTCTCGCATGTTCATGAAGATGATGTAGAAGAAGTGCCCGAAACGCCCCTTCCTGAACAAGCGTCGGGTTCGACCTGTTATCCAATTAGGCCTCAAGGTAAGAAGGCTTCAAAGAGAAAAATGAGTGCTTCCAAGAATGATTATGCAAAGTTCATGGAAGAACTTAATTGCCAAGGTGAATTGACTTTGGCGAGGGAACTGGCGAAATATGAGGCTGATAAGCTAGAGAGGACGCAAAAGCTGCAGCTATTGAGAGAGAATTTCAAGCTAATGAGAGAGAAAGAGAGCTACTTAGGCAAGAAAGGGAACATGTTAGAGAAGAAAGACGGGCTCAACGAGATCGTGACATTATGAACATGCCTTTAGAAGGGAAGTCTCCAAATTCTAAATTTTTTTGGAAGTCAGAGAAAGCGGACGTGGTGCAAAGGAGGCGTGCAAGAGAAGCGAGAGCAAGCCAAGATGGTCCTAGCACCACAAGAGAAGATCATCTTAGCACCACAAATTGGTTAAGTGATGATGAATAAAGTAGTTTTTGTAATCGGAGCCCATAATTTTCCAATCACTTTGGGTTGTAATTTATTATTTATTGAATATAGGTCTAGGTCTTGTTGTTTCCAATTTATTGAATATTTATTCAAATGAATTTCGTAAGTTATTTATACTAAGAGAATATTTATTGAAATGACAAAAACACACCAAATAAAATTACATAAGCATACCGAATAATAAAACACACCAAATAAAATTACATAAACATACCAAATAATAAAAAACTCACTAAAAAAATTACATAAACATACCAAATAATAAAACACACCAAATAAAATAACATAAACATACCAGATTCAAAAAAACACACTAAATGAACTTAATTATCTTCAGCTTGTTTCAATGCCTACTGGTGCTCTATCAAGTCAATTTGCCGGGCATTGTGCATGTCTAGCATTTGAAATGCAATATATCGTTGAATGAGCTTTTCATTGTAACGTCCATCCCTTTATAATGGCTCATGTTGCACGGGCTCATCGGTGGCGTCATGAGCACAATATATACGTGTTCTTGAATTGTTCATCGTGTTTGGCTCATATTCATCAACGGCTTCATAATCGTACTCATCTTCCACAATCATGTTGTGAAGAATGATGCACGTCATCATGATGGATCGAAGCGACTCTGCATCAAACAATCTGGCAGCACCCTTGACGATCGCCCAGCGAGCTTGGAGGATACTGAAACAATGCTCCACATCCTTCCTGCACCCCTCTTGACAACTTGCAAAGTGTTTTTCCTTTGCACTTCGCGGACATGGCACTATTTTAACAAATGTTGACCATCGCAGGTAAATGTCGTCAGCTAGGTAGTATGGCCCGTCGTATATACGTCCGTTGACCTCATACGTGACTTTTGGTGCCTTTCTTTGCAGGACATCGTTGAACACTGGGGATTGGGCAAGGACGTTGATGTCATTTTGAGCTCCCGGAACCCCGAAAAGGCGTGCCAAATCCATGTATCAAAAGATGCCACCGCCTCCAGAATGATACTTTTTGCTCCTTTTCTGTCCCCATAAGCGCCTTGCCATGCACTTGGACAGTTTTTCCACGTCCAGTGCATACAATCAATGCTTCCAATCATCCCAGGAAAACCACGCATCTCGCCCTTCTTCAGCAGCCGTTCCAAGTCCATGTTTGTAGGTTTGCGGAGGTACTCAGCGGTGTAGATAGATTCGATTGCTCCGCAAAACCTCATCAGGGACTCAAGAATGGTTGATTTCCCCATCCTCGTTATCTCATCCACTTGGTCTGCAGATGCTCCATATGCAAGCATCCGCAAGGCAGCAGTAATTTTTTGCTGAGGAAGGAGACCCATAACACCAAAAACATCCTTCTTTCATGGTTGCAAACAGCAATCATGATTTTGTTGAACAAATGTCGTTCCATTCTAAAACGACGTCTAAAGTACGTATCAGGGAATGCACTATTAGGGACAAAATAATCGTCCAAGAGTTCCATACCTCGTCGTTGCCTGCTTCTATCAAGGTTTCTGGAACGGCTGGGCCTGCAGATCTGAGCCACAGCTTGGATGACTCGACGGGAATGTGAATCTCTGCCTATTCTTACTTCGTCATCTCTCATTTTACGCTCATCATCCTCTTCCCTCTCATTTTTTGCCCCCTGGTGATTGAACATTCCTTCTGATTGGTTAAACAATTCTTCCTCTTCCTAATCGAGTTCCTACATCATCCTTGAGGAAGAAGAAGACATTGTAAGAAAGAAGCAGAAACTATGAATAATGATACAGAAATTTGTGAAGAAGAAAGCAGAAACTATGAATAATGATAGAGATCTTGAGAAAATTGGTGTGAGATTTGTGAGGATGGATGGTGGATTATATAGAGGATTCAGAAAGGATTAGGTTGTACATAATGCCACGTGGCATGCCATCATTCGTTAAAAATCTGATGGAAATCTATCCTCAAATATTGTAAACAGATTATGACACGTGGCGCAACGTGATTGGTTAATAATCTTATCAGAAATCCATCACCAATAATTGTATTTTCGGATAACGACACGTGACATAACGAGTACGATTAAAAAATTTATCGGAAATCCATCCCCAAATATTGTTTTTTCGGATTTTATGACAAGTGGCGCAACGACAACGATTAAAAATCTTATCCGAAATTACAAATAAAATTATTTTGTATTATTTAATAATACTTCGGATAATGACACGTGGCGCAACGAGAACGATTAAAGATCTTATCCGAAATTACAATTAAAATTATTTTGTATTATTTTATAAATAAAAAAAATACTAATATTTTATTGCCTATTGCTTGTCAGGGCTATTGAAGTGTAACGGTGGAGATGCAAATGCTATTGCCAGAGCTATTACTGTTCATTAAGGGCATTTACTGTTCATAAGGTGGATTGAATAGTGCATAGCCTGGGGGGAGGGCTCTAACGCTGGAGTTGTTCTTACAATGATGAAAATACATTGAGATTTTGCATGACGCCGTGAGTTAGAACTTCGTCAGTGAGGATAATCTAACATCTAATCTAATAAAAATTTATTGTGACAACCCGTTCCGAATTTTACGTTTTTATTTTATTTTAAAAGCGTGAATTTACTAAATTGCCCTAGAGGCAAGGATTTTGACTTCCGTTGACCATCGACTTGAGAGGTGTGAGACTTATTCTTTAAGCATATCCTCGTAGTACTCTTTGGTACGAACGTATAGGCGAAAACCGTTTGCGCGTCCGGATTATAACGGTATAGTTACGGACGTTCGAAATTGGTTATTCAAGGTTTAATGTGTATTTAAATTAAACCCCAACTTTGTGGGGGAAGCCCAAAATCAGTAACGGAGGGAGGAAAAAAAAAAAAAAAAAAAAAAAAAAAAAAAAGGAAGAGAGCTTCCCGTGCACCCATACCCGCGCCACCACGAGACCATCTTCCAAGGCCGATTCCGGCCAACTCCGGTGGAGTTTTTCGATGCCACCACCTCCATCTTGAAGCTCTCATTCCCCTCTACAAAACCCACCCAAGAACCACCTTGATTGACCATGGTATGAGGCGGTTTGAGGCCACGAAAGTTGACGAAAATCAATGGTGCTCCGGCCACCCTTTTCGATTTTCCGGCAAATCGGCAAAGCAATGGCCGATGCCACCACTTGGGCTTTGTAGCCCATCATCCCAGGAGCAAAACCCAACCAACCTTGACCCCGTTGGACTACCGTAGACGACGAATCGACGTCGGGAAGTTTTAGGCATCCGCCGGCTTCGTGGGCAAAATTGACCATCTTCCGTCCACTTTTGGACTTCGTGGCAGGTATAAACGTTGCTCCACTCACTGAGATCTTCATTTCTGTAAAGTTTGAGAATTTTTGGAAATAGTTGGATTTTCCGGCGAGTCGGGGCGGCCGACCGCCACCCGCGGCGGCGCGTGCGGCGGCGCGTGGCCAGTGGGCCGCCAATGCTATTTTTAGGCTATGTCAAATGTCTTGAATTCAGTTTTGTCATTTGAATGACGTAGGTTGATAGTTGGAACCTAAATTCGTTACGATACGTTACTTGATAAAAATGTGAATCGATGATCCGACCGTTGGATCATCACCAAAATGGGATATATTATAATACGTAATATTTAAAGATTATAGGAATTTACAGATCGGGAATCCGACTTACGGATCTTCCTGAATTGGATTTGTAAGTTAGTAAAATAAATGTTCATGGCCACTTGTTTTAGGCAATTGGCGGAGATCTGACCGTTGGATCGTAATGAAATTTTAGTATGTTATTCTTGAAACATATTGTGGATCGTTGGGAGTTGCGGATTGGAAATCTGATATGCGGATCTTCCGGGTCAAGTTATACAGGGTTGTAAACCCTACCATCGATCTTTGATCGACGGTTGACTTGTGGTCAATGGGTATCAAACTATTTTAGAATGTCGTTGAGGTTGTGTTTTATGTGAATTACGTACTCTTCGGATAAGAGTTCTGAGATGTGATTTGATAATTGGTCACAGGGACCAATCATTCAGGACGCCTCGATGTGTGCGCTAGAGAATCATAGCGTGGACTCCAAGTAAGTGGATCTTTTCCTTTTTATCGTACATATTATTGAGACTTCTATCGACACTTTTAAATTGATTAGGTATATTACTTTCATATTTAATTATTGTGAATGCTTGAAGTACGATATGAACTACGAATGGCTTGATCCCTATTTAGGGTACGTAGGCAGTCTAACGAGACGTTAGATGCAGCCATAAAATATTTGAGACCAAAGCCTTGCTTGGGAAATTGAGTAAGGCGAAGGAAATTGGTAAAGGCAAGTTTTAGTTTTATGAATTAGTTAGCTAAATTAGTGTTAATTGGGTCGTCATGGATAATTATCCCTGAAAATAAGTAGTTTGGGAGTAATGCGTTATTGATTGTACACTTCTCACTGTATTGTTTATAATTGAACATGCTACGACATGGTTGAGTATTAGTTTGCATCATAGTATATCAATATGTATATTACTTGCATATAATTATTGGGAATGCTTTCAAGTGCAAAGGTGAACTCAGGACACCCAGGTAAGTTCAGGTGAGGTTATGGTACTAGTTGAATCGATTGCGTTATAGCATGACTACAGTTATGTGTTAGGCAACTTCGATACTGTCGTACTGGTTGCCATGTGTTGCACATGTTATATTGAGATGCATTGAGAGCTCATAAACCTGCACCCCGGTGTTAGTGCTCCCGCCCGTGGCCAGGGCACAGTCCTTCACGTGATGTTCACCTCCCGCACCTTATGCTCACCTTGAATTCAAGGTAGGTGCACAGTCTTGTCGTACAGACCACTTTAGGTGGTTCCGACTCGTAGGTGACCCGCGATTATTCGCCCAGTCTTCACGTGATCGTAGCACTTGAGCTTATTTATTTACACACAGTCCTGTCGTACAGACCACTTTAGGTGGTTCCGACTCGTGTGCAGGTATACTTATTGAGCTATATGCTAGCCAGGATTGATGAGATATGGATAAGTCGTACAGGTCACTATAGGTGACTCCGACTTATATGCTAGCCAAGATTGATGAGATATGGATAAGTCGTACAGGTCACTATAGGTGACTCCGACTTATATGCTAGCCAGGATTGATGAGATATGGATAAGTCGTACAGGTCACTATAGGTGACTCCGACTTATATGCTAGCCAGGATTGATGAGATATGGATAAGTCGTACAGGTCACTATAGGTGACTCCGACTTATATGCTAGCCAGGATTGATGAAATATGGATAAGTCGTACAGGTCACTATAGGTGACTCCGACTTATATGCTAGCCAGGATTGATGAGATATGGATAAGTCGTACAGGTCACTAGAGGTGACTCCGACTTATATGCTAGCCAGGATTGATGAGATATGGATAAGTCGTACAGGTCACTAGAGGTGACTCCGGCTTATATGCTAGCCATGATTGATGAGATACGGATAAGTTGTACATGTCATTTTAGATGACTCTGACTGATATATCACTTTGTATTGATTTAGTTAATTTGGCCTACTTATTAATGTATGGTGGAGTTAATGGCAAACCGTGGTTTTGGTCATTTCTGAGTATGGTTTGGATATATGTATATATGTTGTACTGTCTTATGGAAAACGATACGGGTTTTACATTAGGGCATTACTTTTAGAGAGGTAATAACTTTGGGAAGCTTGGTTTTATTGCTTACTCACACCTTCTGTTTGGTGCCCTCCAGGTTTTAGCTGCTGAGTTTGTATCGACAACAATCTGTGGTGAATCTTAGTATTAATGGATATTTTTTAGGGTATGATTCTTACCCATACTACTGTACCTTACTTATGCTCTGACATCGCGTGTGAAATGGGTTCGCTCCCACTCGTAGCGCACTCTGGTACTTAGACACTTTTAGATTCAAATTTATTCACTTTTTATACACTATCACATTTTATGGCTTCGTCACCTTCCAGGTGTCGGCCAGCACAGCTCGATTCAGGGTCCAAGTGGACTTTCTGGGTCGGGGTGTGTCATTTATCATTTGACAAAAAAAATTAATAATTATAGAAAATATTTTCTCATTTAATCCTAATTTAATAAAAATAATACCATTAACACTTTCATTTTGTTTTTTCTAATGAGTTCAATAAAATTAATAAATAAATAAGTAAAAATAAGAGTGCGATCAGCACAAGAATGAGAAGATAGAAAAGCAGAAATGTAGAAAAGTGGGGATGGAAAAAGAAACAGAAAACAAAAGAAAAATCAGGAACCGCCTTTCGAAACCTTACCAATTCTAAAATTTAAGATTATTTTCTTTTATTTAATATAAATAAAAGTAAAAAGCAAAGGAAGCGACCCAGTCAAATCAAACATCCAAGATTCAGAATTCAGTTGCTCTTCTGCTCTTGTTTTAATTTAATCTAAATTCTTAAAAATACTAGTGCGACTTGCCTCGATTCGATTCGATTCGATTCGTCTCGTCTCGCCTCGCCTCGCCTCCTACCTCCTACCTCCTACCTCCAATCTTGTTAATATAATTTTTTATTTTTTATTAAAGATGTTTATTTGAATCTGTGAATCTCTGTGTGTGGAACTCTGTGAACAAGGTTTTCGAATTTTAAGGCACCAAACACCAAATCACTCACAAAATTAAACAAACAAACAAAAAACCAAACTACGAAGCCAGATCTACCATGGTCATCAACGACAGACCTTCCAAGCGCGCCAGGAGGAGGGTCACCGCCGATCTCCCCGACTTTTTCACCTTCCCCTTCCCCCAAAACCACGAGGTCGAGCCCCTGCCCTTCCGCGACAGCGTTCGCCGCTTCCTCATACGCCACGCGCATGTCACGTGTCCATCCTCCTCGCTGTTCCCTTCCCTGGTGACGTCGCAGATCTCGCTCCGGCTCGGGCATCCGGGCGACCCGACCGCCGTGCTTCCCTTGGACGTGGTGGAGGAGGACGTCACCCGCTCCAGACGATCCGTCTACTGCGACCAGTGCCGAGTCGTTGGTGAGTCCACTCACCCACTCTCGTTCTCTCTCTGTTATTGATTAATTTATTAATTAATAATTATGTTTAGGATAATGTTTTACTTAACGTTGGTTTGGCAAAAATACAAACACGAAGGTTGGAGCGGGCATCCGGTGTGCAAGAAGCGGTACCACTTCATAATAAGAAGAGGGGCTGAGAGCGGTGAGAATGAACAGATGCAGAGCAGCGGCGGCAGCAAGTGGTGCAACTCTATTAGTGCCACCACCACGACGGCGGAAATGGATGCTGTGGAAGAGTGGGCGTATATTCAGCTTCATGACAACACCCACCTCCTCCACGCCGTCATTCACTCCAATGGCTTCGCCCACCTTCTCACCCTCAACGGTAGACAAGGCGGCTCCGCCATTCTCTCTGGCCGTCATATTTTGGACTTTTGGGATAGGCTATGTCTAGCCCTCTCCGTCAGGTCCTTAATTCTTTCCTTTACTTTGTTATATTATTCTGCAAATTACGTTTGATTTGGAGATCAATGGGAAACTGAATTGCATTACTTGTGTTGAATTTGGAATTACATTCGACAGGAAGGTAAGTGTGATGGATCTGTCAAAGAAGTACGGGATGGAGTACCGAATGCTGCACGCTGTCACCAGCGGCCGTTCTTGGTATGGCAATTGGGGTTATGAATTTGGTGCTGGGAGCTATGCTCTCACCCAACATTTTTACCAAAAGGCAGTGGATACCCTGTCCAGCTTGCCTCTTGACCCTTTTCTATTCCAACCAAGGAAACCCCGGACTCGCCTCCAGTCTGTTATTGCCTTTTACCAATCTTTATCCAATATCCAACTCCTAACAATCAAGGATCTTTTTACGTTTATGTTGAGTCTCATCCATAGAGCCCGTGTGCATACATCATCTAACAAGAAACCCGAGCAGCTGTACCCTTCCAATGCTTTATGTGCATGGACGGTCAATGATGTCGAACATGTGCAGCAAGCTATGATCAAGCTGCTGCTTGCAGCAGTTGGTACTGGTGGGGTTAGCTGGGTGTCAAAACGAGCTCTCAGGGGTGCATTGTACAAGAATTCCTCTCTGGAGCTTCTTGATTACTGCCTTAAACACCTAGGAGGGAAGTTGGCACCCAATGGTATGGTAGTTAAGGCCCGATTTAGTCCTGCTTCAGTTGACGTAGAATACAGGTAATTAGAGACCATCATTGTTTGGTTCAGTTGCTTTTGTCAACTTAATACATTCTTTGAGTGTTGTCCTGACATTAATTATGGTAACAGGCTTGAGTCATCAAGTGTTCAAAATGTTGATGGATCTGAGTCGGATTTGAATTTTCCATCAGAAGAGCAAATCCTTTGTGACCTCAAATTTTTATATGATTCCATTCTCCACCCTGACACCATGCTAAGTTATACACCCCAAGTGATGAGGGAACGCATTATCGATGCAGCAACTAAGCTTCTTGATTGCAAGCAATTCGTGAAGGACTATAAGCCTTACAAAATGGCAGAGGAAAGCTCCTTTGGGATTCACCTCTGGTGTCATGTAGCGCTTTCAGACGAGTCCAAAGATGATTTTGTCCTGCCTCCGGAACTCATTGTCTTGCCCTTGAGTGCGACAGTCGCTGACCTTAAAAGGGAAGCCACCACAGCATTTCAGGAAGTATATGCCATGTTTAAGTGGTTTGAAGTAGAGGAATTGCTTGGATATGGCTCCATAAAGGATTCATTTACAGTAAAACTTCTGCTTGGATCATGTGGCTCAATTCCATTGAAAGGGAGATGCCTTGCTAAACATGGGCTGAACCGTTTCCGGATGGAGAGAGGAATTGAAAGCTGGACCGTTGATTGCACATGTGGGGCCAAGGATGACGACGGGGAGAGGATGTTGGCTTGTGATACATGTGGTGTTTGGCAGCACACCAGGTGTGCCGGGATTCATAGCTCTGATGAGATGCCTGCAAAGTTTGTTTGCATGAGATGCGTGAGCCAAGAAAGCCCAAAACACCCATGAACAAGCCAAGGGAGTTAGCAAGAGTGTTTCTCCAACTCGGCTTGCGGAGCAAAGCAACTGACGGTCCCAGCGTGGCATCTGACGTGAACATGGCATTCGGTGTTGGTTGATTTGTAATTGTAACCTTCTGTACAGTTAACATTCGCGAGTTTTTGGATGGGGGCAGGTTTTTTGTCGTCTTAGCAGTTCCTTGCATGGCAGTTCCTTGTGAACTTGCCTCATCGTGAACCTTTTATTGAGAAAATTTCTCTGTAAATAGCTGAATGGAGAAAGAAAAGGCTATTTATTCATTGTGTGCCTTGCAAAACTTTGTTTGTCGTGATTTTGAAAAAGGTAACTGATCTTGAAAGTTGCCCCTTCAACCTCTTTGATCAGAATTCTTATCTGTTTCCTCCGACTCTGTCAACACTACATTTCTGGCTTCTAAACCAGTGGCATGGGGTTCAATCCTTGAAAAAGAAAGGTTTCCAACAGCCGCACAGAGGCTCGTGTACTTGGTAACCACTTCCTTATACGCGCTTAGCAGTCTTTCGACGTCTCCAACTGTCAAATCTCCAGCCTCTTTGTCCACACAAGGGTAATTTGATGAACCTGTAGTTTTCAGCAGAATGTTTAAATCATGGTCGAGAGTCTGGAAGGGTAACTAGCAGAAACAAAATAACAAAGTATATAAACTCAACGGATAAACATATTTTCACAATGGTGGATGCATTTATCTGTTACGTATGGATTTATGGATTGGAATATGACACCAAACTAAAAATATACGGTCCAAAGCTCCAATTATTCGAGCATACAAAAGCAAAAATAAAGCATGCGGCAGTGACGAAGTCAGAAATTCTGTCAAGGAGGGTCAAATCAAATTATGATAAATTGACCTTATAAATGAAACTTGCTTCAGAAAAGATCACAAGTATCAACTTAATTAGCATAAAAATACTCCCAAGTTTCCAGCCTTGGTATCGTTATCATTTAATTAATTAACATTATAGCAAATGATGCTTTCCAACAATGGCAGAAAGCAATCATGCCTATGCATTTTGGTGCAAATTCGAATAAAAGTAACTGGATATGAGTATGAGGACAAGAAATTTAATATCTTTTATTTGATTAAGAGGCAAAGAATGATATTATGAAATTATGTATTGGACCCTCAACTATGAGCAAATTACATTTGTGAGGAAGGCCAAACTATAACTATAAAAGCCAAGCTACATGAATATAGCACATATAAATACAACATTTCCAAATTGTGAGAAGGGTCAGGGTCATATGACCCTCCTAGGTTTTAACTGGCTCCGCCAGTGGCAAGTGATATATTATTTTGTTGTTTGCACACCGTTATACATTGAAATTCATCTAACCCAATCCAATCCAATGCAGCAAACAAAGCCAAACTAATATTGGATTACCAAGATAAGGAATCAAGGTTGTGAATGAATCACAAGTTGAAATAGATATCCTCATTCAATTACATACTTTATGCAACGAAGGTAGATCATTGATTAGTCATGCCTCATGAACGTAACTCTTCCCTTCTAGCTTGGTAGGATTGGAATGGATTAGTTCCCTACATAACTAATCCATCTTCTAACTTCAACTTGGACAAGATTTTCAAGTTGATATTCATTTTCTTGCTTCAACATACATAGAATCTAGTGAATTATGCAAACCAACCCAGTCCAATCCAAAACGAGGCCTTAAAGTTATCAGGCAGTGTTGATTAATGCAAACACCTCAAAATTAAGGACTGACGAAAATGTAACATTTATGGTGCGTTTGGATGAGGAACTTTAAAGTTCCATGGATCTAAGGGCAAATTGTTTAGGAATTTAAATAGAGACTTCAAAATGACTAAATGCAATACATTTGAGACAACTTTCAAATGACTCCTTGAAAGGTGTCATTTGGAAGTCTTTTGTTTAGCGTCTTTGTAGTGCATTTGTAGTGGTTTAGTAGTAGCTTTGTATTGCTCTAGCAGTTAATTGGTAGTGCTTCTTCTCATGCATTTTTAACAATTGAGTCTCAAGTTCCTTGAGACTTTAAAAGTTCCTCAAGACTTTGAAAGTTCCTCATCCAAACATAGGGTTAGGAAAATGAGTTATAGTTTGAACCTTACCGCTTCTTCCTTTATAATGTGATGCCGCTGATGAACCAGGATCTGTCTGACCTTGTGAGGTTGTCATTTCTTCCAAAGTGTGCGTGGTGCCCTTTTCTGTAGCATTATTGTCAATCTTGCAGCTTGCATACTCTTTTCAAATTCAATTTCATCAATAGAAATAGATTTAGCATTTAACTCAAAAATAAATGTTTTGGCCGAGACAAGATTGGTGAAGTAATAAGCCGGTTCCGACACAAGTTTTGTCTGCCTTCGATATAACTGAATAAATTTGAGGTTGGAATGCAACTGTGGAGGATTGACCTGTTAGTGCAAAGCTGAAAGAGTTAGTAAATAGTGATGTAGCATATGGAAATCAAGCTTTACAGCTAACACAGCACTTCTTATAAAACATGAAAATGATTGATCAAAAACTAGCATCAAATAAAATATCTTACTTAGATAACACAAAACGTCTATGAACACCAATTGACAAGTTATGACCAACTAAAACACTCTGATGATGCTGACAAGGCAATCAATAGTAAGGAAAAAAAATTAACATTTAACACACTCCAGGACCAAACAAATGAGGTAATAAAACCAAATATCTTTAGGCATGTACGATGTGACCTCACACTGTTAAAATCTGAAAAATTAAAACTGGCACGATTGACAGAATGGCTTATTACCAAGGGAACCTTGATCATGACATATATAAGGACAGGAAGGAAGTCATCAGCTCCTGCTAATACATGATTCTCTGACATTGATGCATTCAGCAACAGATTGTTAATGACCTTGCAACAATTCATAATACACAGAAGCTTTTCACTAGGGGCTTTGAAGGCATTGATTTTCCTCAATTCTTTTTCTGCAAGCTGAGTAGAAAAGAGAGAATTTGTGGCTAGTCCTTGGTTCTTACAAGGAATAAGTACAACATTTTTATATCAAATAAAAACAATTTACAACTCTAAATTGATAATAAAAGGAAAATAGAGAAGCTGAGTAATGCAGTTATAAAAGATCTTGAACAATCTAGTTCTCTGGATGACCATTCATCTTCATAAAACCAATCCATTCAAGGGGAGAAGGATACTATCCAATATTCTCTGCAATAATTCCTACCAAGGAATTTCTGTTCAGATTATTTATTATCTCTCAAACCACACATTCACCTCCAAAGGAAAACTAAAAGGAAAGAGCAGAAGCAGAAATTCCTTTTATTATCAATATCGGAAATGGCTGAAATCAAAAGGCACTGTTAGGATTTAAAAAGTGTGACTGCATATGTATATATACACGTATTTAGCTTGAGTTTTCAAGTCTGATGCTATGCACATTCTTTCATATGTTAGTTTCGTTGTGTATCAGGCAGGGCAACAAGGCTGTTGTTTGGTGCACATAATTAATAAAGAATTAGAGCAGCTCTGCTGGAAAATGAATTGCAATTGAGGACTACTAATCCTAAGAAAATGTGTCTGCTGAAGTCACAATCACTCAAATTCAAAATACATGATGAATACATTCAGTCCTGAGCTGGGAACGAAAATTTCGAAACTAAACCTGATTCAGTATTCCAAGGAAATATAATCATTGAGATAAAAGTGAAAATGTGAGCCTAATTGACATGTCTTTTATGGTTGATTTACTTATTTAAGAACAACCAAGTATTTAGCTGGAAGTCATGACCTTCAAATTAATATAATGACCTCTACTACAGCGCTTGGTAAAACAGAGATAATAGAATAACCTTGTAACTATGAATACTAAATCTAAAATGACAAACAATATACAGAACATTGTATTAGCATAACTAAATGGAACTAAATAAGCACTAAGAAGGAATGCAGTGCCAGCAGTTCCAACAATCAGTGCAAATGCAGCACACACACCATCCCTGAAGCTTCGTTGCGCAGAACTACTGGAATATCCAGATGCTCAGGCTTCAAGAAGGTCTGCAGCAAGTGTATTTTGTGCGAGGTTTCAAGGTCAATCTTTGCATCCTCGGGTGAAGAAGCAAAGGTCCGGGAAAACAACTTTGTCATGACATATTTCTCCAAACCCTGCAGTAGCCATAGGCAGACACACTCCAAACTCAATATTCCACATGTTAAAAAGATAATTTGGTTGTACATTCTACATTGTCTTCCCTTAATTTGTTAACCAAAAGGGATGCGATGTAAGGAGAAACTGTTTATTGGGTGAAGCGAATTTTGAAATTCTTAAGAAGACCAATATAGACTGAACCAAATTCGTCCACCGTGTTTGAATTGAAACAAACAAGGAGCGAGTTACAGTACCTCCATTGCACAATTGAATTCCTCATCAGTGGCACCTGCCCACAAAGGATGATCCCTAATAATATCTTCCATCTTTGCGTAGAATTCCTGAACCTTTTTGCCATCACTTTCAGGGTTGGCCGCGTAAAACGACAAGGAAACGATAAAACTGAAACAAATATAAAACCAAACAATTTAACTGGTGATTCGATTCGATTCCATTGATTAGGGTTTAAGTTTCAGGCAGTACCTTTTGATAGATCGGACGAGATCGAGGGAAGCAGGGTCTCGCATTCGATCGAGAAAGTCGTAGAAAATAGCGGATGAGGAGGATGAGGATGAAGAGGACGAGGATCCCTCCATTCTCTCTTTTGGCAATGGACAAATTCAGTTTCAGAGGAGCACTGCCGCCAAAAAAACCACCGCCGCTGCCGCCATCACTCTCTGTCTCGAGAATTTGAACAAAAGAAGAACAAGGAGGAGGAGCAGCATAGTCTTTACCAGCGTATTAGATTAGCGGTTGATACGACCAACCACCGTTGAAGGAGAGAGAATTGAGAACTAGGAAGAATGTTAGGTTTTACTTGCGGTTAAATGTTAAATACTACCTTTTCTTTCGGTTTCTTTCGCTAACTGATCTGTGAGACTGACAGGGGAAGGGGGCGGTGGCATATAGAGAAAATACAGAGAGATGTGTTTGTAAAGTTGTGTAGAGGAATGTGTGTTATTTTTTTTATGCAGTATCTTTATTTATAGTAAGCGAGATTATATTCAAATCTCAAATTACTTCTCCCACACTCTTTTAATTTTTTAATATTTCTCTATCAAGTGTTAGTGGTGTGTAGAAAATATTAAAAAATTAAAAGGGTGTGGGAGAAGTAATTTGGGATGTGTGAATATAAAACCCTTCTTCCCCAAAGAATATCAGTCCATATATGAAAGAATAACTAGAATCAAATTTAATCTAGGATTTACAGAATCATACTTAAACTAGAAGTTTACAACACTTCCACTTGAGTGTGTAAATACTCAAGTAGATTTGGCATCATGTAGAAGTTGAGGAAGTCAACTCGTTGGCACTAATTGTGGGAACATGCTATTCTCAATAAGGTAGGAACTTGCATAAGGAAGCAAGTCTCACAATTCCAAATAGAACTAGCAATGTTACAACTCAGAAAGTTTACGCATACCTATGCTTATGAAACGTCGCCTTAGGTAGTGATTTGTTGAAGAGGTCAGCCACATTGTCTTGTGAATGGATTTGCGTGACTTCAATCTTCTGATGCTCTTGTTGTGGATGTGAGAAGAAGAACTTTGGCGCAATGTACTTGGTATTGTCTCATTTGATGTAACCCTTCTTGAGTTGTTCGATGCATGCTACGTTGTCTTCATAAATCGTCATCGGGACATCAACAACGGGGTAAAGATCACAGGAGCTTCGAATATGGCCCATAACTACTCTCAGCCAAAAGCATTCCCGAGTTGCTTCATGTAAGGCAAGAATTTTAGCATGGTTATACGAAGTGGCAACTAAGGTCTATTTAGTTGACCTCTAAAAGATTGCGGTGCCTCCAACGGTAAAGACATAACCTGTTTGAGAGCGCGCCTTGTGTGGATCAAATAAGTATCATGTGTTGGCATAACCAACAAGGCTAGGATCGACTCGAGATAAGGGAGGTGCAGCATCATTCGAGGATTTGTGGGGATAGAACATGCCCAAATCCATAGTACCCTTAAGTTAGCGGAAAATGTCTTTAACACCAATCCAGTGTCTGCATGTTGGTGTTATTGACCCTAAAAATTACAAAGCCTACGTGGCGCACAGGCCGAGTAACTAATGAGCTAACTACGTCTTTCGGTTGATGCGAGGTGTGCCAACTCGTCGACCGAGCTTGGCCGAGGAGTAAAATTTGTTGATGTTGTGTTGAACGCACTACTGACTTCTTAATCTTGCAATTGCGACCGAGGAAAAAACACATCTCGGCCTTCAGGTTCTCGAGCCTAAAGACAAGGCTACTAGTTCTGCGAAGTTCACGAATCGTCGACACCGGGTTCAGTCACGGGGATTATATTCGTAAGAGTATAAGCAAGTCGAACTGGCTCCAAATTATACGGACACAGGTACTCAAAAGAGATGCATGTCTTGATGGTAAATGTGGTTTTGTAAGATCCCACATCGCCCAGGGGAGTGAACCTTATATGTATATTCCCATATTTACCTTGCATGAGGCATTTTGGGAGCTCACTGGCTTCGGATTCCATCGAAACTCCGAAGTTAAGCGAATTCGTGCAAGAGCATTCTCATGATGGGTGACCCCCTCGGAAGTTGCTCACGAGTTCCCAAAAACAAAACAGTGTAGGCATGGTCGGGGACCAAAGCTGACAATATCGTGCTATGGCGGAGTCGAGCACGGGATGTGGTGAGGGCTCGAGCTGGGATGTGAAAATTTGGTATCAGAGCCTAACCCTGGTTGTGGTGTGCCGACACGGACGTCGAGCTCCTAAGGCGGATGGATTGTAAAATCCCACATCGCCCAGGGGAGTGAGCCTTATATGTATATTCCTATATCTACCTTACACGAGGTCTTTTGAGAGCTCACTGGTTTCGGATTCCATCAGAACTCCGAAGTTAAGCGAGTTCGTACGAGAGCATTCCCATGATGGGTGACCCCCTCGGAAGTTGCTCATGAGGGCGTGGTTGGGGCCAAAAGCTTATAATATCGTGTTATGGCGGAGTCGAGCCTGAGATGTGACAGGTTCGGCCGTCAGAATGCCGAACTTTGAAACTCACTTGTGAGTATCCAATCATAAAATCACTTGGCGTTTAATGTGCCGAATGTAGTAAATTGTAACACCTTACTTCGCCGAGAAAGCTAATAAGATGACATCTGCCAATAAGGATCGGAAACCCTTCTCGACCGAGACTTGGATAGGTAACCAATCGGCCCCGACGCAATGCTGTTTATCCAAACTGAAGGTGCTCCGAGAACAACTGATTCTACGGCAACAATGTTTTTTATCCAAACTGAAGATGTTCGCCGGTTGCCTTCACAGTGCTGTTTATCCAAACTGAAGGTGTGTTGGCGAAAAAAGAAAATAAAAAATCTCAAGATGTTTGAGAGGTTTACGTAGGGCAGTTGTGTGTTGAATTTGGAGAGGGCTTCTTCCGTTGCACCAAGTCTTGTATTTATAGGCAAATGGATGTTTGACGACCTCATTGCAATTAGTACGAAAGCTGCCAACAATATTCCTAAGAATATCCTTTACTAACCCCACGGATTACCATCACGCCATTTGGCTTAGTTTGTGGCCATGTGCATGCAATCCAATTTTTATTTTCAATTCTTTCATGTGATGCCATTTAACAAGATTCTTGGCAGGATGCCAAAGATATTCGGTCCCACCATCACTTTATAATCTTTATTCATGCATGCAAGCTAACCTTCTACCACATCACATCACCATTTCCTTATCCTATTTGTAGGCTAAAGCCTATCATGACCCACATCCCAGCCATGCCACGTGATAAGAGTGCCAACTCGAACTGTGTTGTTTACTACCAGATCACATATATAGTTTGCATGGAACTTTATGCGTATGACAACTCTGTACACTTTAAGGATATTTTCAAGATAATTACTATGATAAAAATCATAATATTATCCTTGAATAATAACAAAATTATCTTCACTTTTTCATTCGACGACTGAAAGCTATACTCAATCAACGACCTTGATTGCGCGGGCCAATGGTGTAAATTTGAGTATAAACATTGCCCCTCAGTTTCCTTGAGCTTCAGCTCATAAGCCGAATGGTCAAGGAAATTACTTGTCAACGCACATCAAAAATTTCCTCAACTTCGGCTAGATGGCTTTAAAACTCACAACTCTGCTGAATGACCAAGAAAAACATATGGCTGAGAACTACTGAGAAACCACGGAGATATTAAAACAAATTCCCCATTTTCAAGCAGGCTTTCAGGGGCACGAACTCCAAAACTGGCCTCAATTTTTTTATTTTTTTTTAGTTCGGCCAAGCCCCCATTGTGGGGATCCCATTCGATTTGCAAAAACACAACCAGACCACTAGCATCTTCCTTTTACTGTAGAAACCATGCAATGGAAAAAACCCCATGATTTCATTGCCGAGCACCAACTCATGCTCGCCGAGCTAGGCAAACATTGGCATACATATGTATATATATATATATCCCAAAAATTGGTGAAACCATACCATAAGGGTTCTGTCTTCCATTATTCGAGAGGATGCCGCGTGTATACACTGAATGGCCACAAAAAAGTGGCCTATTTGTTAGCAACAACTCGGCAACTTCTACTAAGATTTTATTGACAAAGGCATGGTATTTTCTTGGTCGAGACGTACACACCAAAAATATTGTTGAGCTCAACAAACACCCATCAAATCAAACATCAAGTTTATCATCAGAGAAAAGGCTGCTTCGAGCAGCAGCAGCAGCTGCACTTAACCTTTAAAGTCGAGCTCGAGTAACTTATCATCTCTATCTTCGATGACCCAAGTGTCAACAAACAAGAAAGAAGCATGATGGCGCTGCTAATTATATATATATATATATATATATGTTTGGGCCCAAAATAATATTTTGGGCCAAGCTTAGGTTCGCCCCAAAGCTTTTCCAAATATATTATTGCTGCCTGGTGGCCCCGGGGCTGTTCAGTAAAAGTGGTCAAGTTCTATTGCAAGAAAGAGTAGTTTGGATGAACGGATAGGCCGAAGAAGTCTTAATACAATAAGGGGTCTTAGTGCAATATGGATTTTCGACCGGCAATGAATATGGCCTGAAAAGGGGGTGAGTTCAAAGTCCTAGTAAGAGTAGGGTTGATCGAGACAAAGTTGGATTAAAATAACACAATTGCCCTGTGCAAACCTCTCAAACATCTTGAGATTTTTTTATTTTCTTTTTCCACTGACACATCTTCAATTTGGATAAACAACACTGTGGAGGCAACCAGCGAACATCTTCAGTTGGGATAAACAGCACTGTTGCCGTAAAATTAGCCGATCGAGGAACACCTTCAGTTTGGATAAACAGCACTGCGTCGAGGCCGACTGGTTACTTATCTAAGTCTCGGTCGAGAAGGGTTTTTGAATCCCTGTTGGCAGAGGTCATCTTATTAACTTTCTTGGCAAAGTAAGGTATTACAAGTTACGACATTTAGCGCATTGAGCGCCGAGTGATTTTATGATTGGATACTCACAAGTGAGTTTCAAAGTTCGACATTCTGACGGCCGAACCACATTTACCTTCAAGACATACATCACCTTTGAGTACTTGTGTCCATATAGTCTGGTGTCGATTTGACGTGCTTATACTCTCACGAATATAATCACTGTGACCGAATCCGGCGGCGACAATTTGTGAACTTCGTAGAATTAACAGCCTTGTCTTCAGGCTTGAGAATCCAAAGGCCGAGACTTGTTCCTTCCTCGGCTGCAATCGTAAGATCAAGAAGTCAGCAACGCGCTCAACGCAACATCAACAAATTGTACTCCTCGGCCAAACTCGGCCGACGAGTTGGCACGCCCCGCATCAACCGAATGACGTAGTTAGTTCATTAGTTACTAGGCCTGCACGCCACGTAGGCTTTGTAATTTTTAGGGTCAACATTTTGGCACGCCCAGTAGGACCCAGTGCTAAACCTTCGGAGTTCATGACCATTGAGACACGGTCCTTAAAAAAGAAAACAGTCATGGGAAAGTCAACAACCGACCTGCCGGTACAGGGCCCTAGACAAGATTTGTCACAAGAACAAAATCCCCTCATTATTGTGCCACCCGAGGCTGCAAGTGCGACACACCGAGAGAAGGAAGTTTATCTCGACGGACAGCCTCGCCACCCAAAAAATCCTAGCAAAACTGCAGGCATTTTCATTGAAGGAATAGTGGAAGATTGCGACGAAGATGGTGGGGAAGGTTCTGATCCCCCAACTAGGTTGTTTTTTCGAAGACGACTTAATGAATAATCTTAGCAGGTCGACCAATCGATTAGCCAGAAAATGAATAATTTGCTCTAAGCAATACAAAGTAATAGCGATACGCAGACCAAATTGCTTGAACTATTAGTCAATAAAGCCTTCAAAGATGGCCATGTCGACCAACCTCGGCAACTTCCATGTAAGAATATTCCACTACAAGCTGAGATAAGATCCGCTCAGCTCCAACCAATTGATCTGAAAAAAAAGAGGGTTAAGCAGTAGATCTGATGAACTCGACCAGGGAGAGGAGACAACACCCATCAATATGATCGAGGTCCAAAGGATGATAGACTCGGCATTAAAAAAAGGGTCGAAGTTCCCAAAGTTCATCCATCCGTACCCGGCTTATGTGGAGAGGTTCGAATATCCTAAAGGCTTCAAGATCCCGGACTTTAATCTTTTCCCTAGAGAATCATCTTTATCCTCGTTGTAACATGTAGCTCAATTCACTGCGCAATGTGGAGACGTTTATAACGACTTCCATAAACTACGGTTATTCAACTTCTCACTAGTAGGATCAGCATTTGCTTAGTACATCAACCTTCCACCTAACTCCGTCCAGAGTTGGGAGGAACTGGTCGAAAAATTCCATGAACAATTCTATCGACCAGGGATGGAAATGTCATTCTCATCATTAGCTAGAATGGCTCAAGCCTCAGACGAGTCGCCAATGGAATACTTGACAAGGTTCAAATCGGCCAGAAATTGTTGTCGAGTACCTCTCCCTAAACTTAAATTCGTCAGAATCACTATAAATGGCCTGTATGTGGAATACAAAAAG
Organism: Pyrus communis; assembly: GCF_041283825.1. Lineage (NCBI taxonomy): Eukaryota > Viridiplantae > Streptophyta > Magnoliopsida > Rosales > Rosaceae > Pyrus > Pyrus communis. The sequence continues at coordinate 35,114,193 of NC_142569.1, read as the reverse complement.
AAATTCTTGGGGGCGAATATCCGAGATATGTATGAATTGGCTCAACACATTAAGCAGTATGATTATTTGCTTTGAGGGGAAAAGGTCTCAAAGTCCCCATCCCGGGGAACAATATACAAGAGTCCTACAGTTAGTTACGCATTGGCCGAAAGCGCGGATCCCCAATACGCCAATGTAGATGAGGCTGAAATAGTTATAGACAAACCATATGTTTGCATTAGCTTAAATCAATTCCAATGATGCCAAAACCCGCTTAGCCTCTAAATGGACGATTAAAACATCAAAAGTCTATACTTTCGATATCACTAAAGCTGATGCAATTTTCGATCAGTTGTTATTAGCAAAGATCATAAAACTTCGGCCAGGACACAACATCCCTAAGGTTGAAGAGTTGAGGGGCAAAACATATTGCAAGTATCATAATTCAAGCAAGCATACCACTAATAATTAAGTCGTGTTTCGTGACGTGATTCAGAGTTGGATTGATAAAGGTAAGTTAAAGTTTCCTGAGAAACAGATGGCGGTTGACGTCAATCCCTTTCCATTAACAACAATTGGCATGGTGGACGCTTATCTACCTAAAAACAAAGGGAAATGGAAGGCCGAGTTCGTCCCGTTACAACATATCCGTAAGCAAAACTCTCAGCCGAGGCTCAAGATTGATTTATTTTCAAATGAACCGTCCACGGAGTCTTCGGGACTGGCCATAGTCGAACCTATGTTAGGTTCTAGTTTCGAAGAAACCGATGAACCAATGGTTTTGTGCGGCTGCTGTAAAACATGAGTTGCCCTAATTGAACTTAAAGAGATAACACGTCAGGCTACAACTTCATGTTAACCATCCACGGCCGCAGTAAAACCTCTGAAGGAACTCGATGCGAGGCAACGCCGACAAGTGTTCGAGAGACTCAGCCCACAGGTACGAACAAAAGATCCAACCCCAGTCAGACGACGTCTTGACTTTAACACGCCATTCTATAATGAGGATTATTACTCGCGTAACTCCAGCAGTTTAAGTTCATTGATGGGTCAAAATACCTTCAAGCCACCTAAGCCACGCGACCAACGTTGGTACAGTTACAATTCTCTGACTGGTATGTATACGGTGTTATCCAAGTCTCAAAAAATTTGTCGCCAGCGGATAGACTGCATGGCCCGACAATAGAAAGCACAAGCTAATTCGACTACCCGGTGGTAGCCAAAAAAAGCAGCAAGAAGCGGTGACGACCGACCTACCCCGACCATTATGGCCGAATTACTTCAAGAGAAAAAGGCAGTTGGTCGTAACTTTGAAACCAACATTGAAGAGTCTAAAAAACGCATCAAACTCCTTCTTCAGCCTGGAGAGATGAAAGCTCATCTCGAGCATTTCAAACAAGAAGCCGAAAGCAAGCTTCCCTCGTTACCATCACAAGAACCGTTAATAAAAGTACAGCAAAATCTACACCCTCCATTTCTCGGTGAATCCTTGGAGTACATGTAAGAATTTCATAAGAAACATTCCGCCAATGACTTGTACAGACTACCCAAGGCATGTCACGAAGCCCTTGACCTAGCACTAACTTGTCCAAATGCTGAACAGATTATCCAGAAAACCATTGATCTAGCAATAAAAGCTAGGTTCCAGCATATACGTGAAGCTCGAGTCCTCGGCTTGGAGGTCTACCCATACATAGATATAGAAATTGTCGAGCTACCGGTTTTCCTCGAAAACCTTCAGCACTTACAATATCATTTCGAAGTCTTCTCGGCCATGTCTCTCTTCGGCTTTATGACCGATGAGGAGGAATGTGTGTTGCGTTTAGATGCATACCTGGACACAAGGAACGCCCGAATCGCCTACGAAGAATGCGCCCGTAAAGCATTACAAGAACAAAATCACTCTTCAGCAACAAACAAGTTCGAGGACGACGACCATAATGAGATAGGTTCAGTCAACGCGCACAAGAGCAGGTACATAACGGGGCAAAAGATGATCCGGTTGAGGTTACTCCAAATACTGATACCACACTCGCTAACCTAGAATACGACAACCAAGACCTGATGGGTCCTTCGATCCTTGAGCACATGGAAATCAGCATGGTCCATGTCCTACCGGCTGAATTTCAACCAACCCCCCACCAATCAAACTTCTTGGATGGGGATGTGGTTGCCGAAAAAGCTACACAAGTTGATTTCATCGTTACCGAAGAGGATGGGGAAATCAGTAAAGAAGACAAGCTTAAAGCAGCCTTGGCCGAATTGTTTCCTCGCTCTCCTTCTGTTAATCTCCAACATCTAAAGCTGTTATACGTTACGGCTCATATTGAAGGATACCCCATTTCCAAGGTATTTATCGATTGTGGAGCCACAGTCAACATCATGCCGATTTCCATTATGAAGGCATTACGCCTCTCCAATGACGAGCGCATACCGTCAGGAATAACAATGAGTAGCTTCATTGGTGACAAGTCCCAAACCAAAGGAGTGCTCCCGTTAAAAGTAAGTGTTGCAAGTCGCAACCACATGACTGCATTCTTTATAATGGACTCAAATATCGAATATAATGCATTGCTTAGCCGCGAATTGATCCATCAAACAAGTTGCATTCCTTCATCGCTATACCAGGTTCTTATCTTTTAAGACGGTAAATTGGTGGTAGTCTATCCAGCCGATAATCAGCCGTTCGAGACCAACATGATTCAGGCCCGTTGTTATGATGATCACGTCGGCTACATTACCCTACAGGGTTTTAATGAGGACGAACGGCTGACTCGGATCTCAGTCCAAAAAGCCATCGAGGTAGGCGCCGAGACTATACACCAGGATTCAGCGAGACTCGGCTTGGCAGACCTAATCACCAACACCGATGACTGACGCCGCCAAACAAGAAAGGGAACGTCTGCTGGCTCATTGGTATGCTACTTCCAAGCAACCACACTTAGGCATAAACTTAATCAAATTTTTTGCCGAGGGAGATAACGGCCCAGTTTTATCGTTAGACAAAGTTCAGGCTGCACTAGCCGAACTTGAAGACAGTGGGCCCCAAGTCAAAGACCCATTAGAAGAGCTAAATGTTAGCACAGTCGATGAGCCTCGACCGTTATTCATCAGTGCGTTGTTGCCTCACCCCATGAAAGTTAAACTTAGTAAATTACTCAACGAATTTAAAGATTGTTTCGCGTGGAATTATCATGAGATGCCAGACCTTGATCAAAACCTCATCGAACATAAGTTACGCATCAAAGATGGTTGTAAGCCTTTCTGACAACCCATCTGCCGATTCTCGATCGAAGTACAGCTCAGCATAAAAGATGAATTAGTTAGACTTTTAAAAGCCGGGTTTATTCGGACCGCTCGATACGTCGAGTGGTTGGCCAATGTCGTCCTGGTGCTAAAGAAAAATGAAGCCTTAGGCATCGGCATCGATTTTTGTAATTTGAATCTGGCAACTCCCAAGGATGAATACCCGATGTCGATCTCGAATTTGTTAATTGATGATGCAGATAATCATGAAATATTGTCCTTCATGGACCGCCATGCCGGCTATAACCAGATCTTTATCACTGAAGCTGACATTCACAAAACCGCCTTCTGTTGCCCGGGGGCACTTGGCACATACGAATGGGTCGTCATGCCATTCGGCCTTAAGAACGCCGGTGCCACATACCAATAAGCTATGAATACCATATTTCATGATTTGATCAGTACGGTCATAGAAGTATACATAGACGATGTGGTAGTGAAATCAAAGAGTCGCCGAACACATTTAGATGATCTTCGGCAAGCATTCCTTCGTAAGCGCCAGCATAATCTCAAAATGAACCCAGCCAAGTGCGCCGTCAGTGTCTCGGCTGGTAACTTATTGGGTTTTCTTGTGCACCATCGAGGCATTGAAGTAGACAAAAATAAAGCTCGTGCAATCATCAGTGCCCCAGCTCCGACGACCAAGAAGCAACTCCAGTCATTACTCAGGAAGATAAATTTTCTCTGCCGATTTATAGCTAATTCGGCAGGGAAACTAAAAGCGTTTTCTACGCTCTTAAAACTTAAGGACTCAGACAGGTTTGAGTGGCGAGAAGAACATCAGGCGGCTTTCACGTAAATCAAGGTTTCCCTTACAATGCCACCAGTCCTAATACCGCCTCGACGTGGTAGACCTCTCAAACTGTACATTTCGGCGGCCGACAAGTCCATCGATTGCCTCCTCGCGCAAGATAACAATGTTGGGCGTGAACAATCCTTCAAACATAAAACCATGCATGTTACATGCATCTCATCTCGATCCCCAATTCTTAAACATACATATATACACATGAATCCTTTTGAATTCGATTGATAGATCGCAGCGGAGTTAGAAGTTCTCTTCCTTAACCAAGTCTAACGATGCAAGTGCTTGCAAAAGTCAATATTCCAAACCATAAGTTTCAGAAGCAAACCAACCCAAAATTATTAACCAACTTTCACTATAAAACAAGCAATACATGTATGTATGTATGTATGTATGTATGTATGTATGTATGTATGTATGTATGTATGTATGTATTCTGGCATATATAGAATTGTAAAGAAAAACAAGTTAATTGTGATATAAAATGGCCTCAGGCACAGAGAGTTGTAAACGGAACTTGGGGCCATCATAGTGGTAGAGTATTGGCCTAAATGCATCCTCTTCTAGTGGCTTGCACATTTCCTTCACTCTAGTTCTAAACTGAAATTAATCAAATCCAATTCATTCTCAATTTCAAATGACCAAATCAAAACCTTAAATAAATAGTATGTCAATTGAACTACTAATTGACACCTACTAGCACTAGACCTGTGCTGGAAATTTTGATTCTCCTTTGCACTTCTTGTCTTGCCATGTCGTTGGGTCAATGTTTGATCCTCCAAAGCTTACAACCTTTTTCACAAAAGGTCACACAAAGGTAGTCAATCCAATTTCTCAAATTAAGGATATATATATATATATATATATATATATATATGCAGTTGATTATTTGATTATATAGATATAGTATTATACTATAAAACTTCCCGCGTGTTGTTGTGGGTTTTGAAACCATAATGTAGGACAAGCATAAATTATTTCGACAAAAATATTAATAGATGTATGGTGGAGATTGGTTTATGATTGAATGGTGGAGATTGGTCTAGTAAGAGTTTGTTAGAAGATTAGAGTTAGTTACTTTGTAGGCTAGTATAAATTGTAAATTGTCTCTCATTTTCTGTAATTTGTTCAACTATCAAATACAAGCTTTGATTTCCTTCGAAACCTGCTTCTTCTTCTTCTCTGTAATTTCGATAGTTTCATGCCTCTTCCAATGTAGTTAACATGGTAGGTTCGAGCCCGTGCAAGCCATCGAGCTTGTCACCAAGAAGGAAACAAGCTAGGACTCTTAACATAGAGCCGGCCACTGAGTTTTATTGAAAACAAGTTTGGACTCCATTGGAGCCGACCTCTAAGTTTCAATTACCGATGTGTGGATCTCCACGTGTGAACCACTAAATGGGGTTACACGTGAAGGGGAGTCCCACATCGATGGGTGCAAAAGAAACAAAAAGGGTTTAAATAGGATTACCCTACTCTAACTAATACCACCGAGGCCTTTTGTGATAAAACCCCACACCTGACGGACTGGGCAGGTGATAAAGTTGGGGACAGTATTGGTGTCGTTAGAGTGGGGCGGGGCCGACGATCCAAAAATCCAACACGGTATCAGAGCAGAAGAGTCATATATTGGAGTCTGAACCGAGTGCAGGGTAGACCACTTTGGAGATTGCAAAGAGAAGTAGATGTCTCAAATTGTAGTGCTCAATAGTTTATCTCATACTCACTTTGCTGCAATCTCAAATTGTGATACCCTAGTTGAGATTGAGGGGGAGTATTAATAGATGTATGGTGGAGATTGGTTTATGATTGAATGGTGGAGATTGGTCTAGTAAGAGTTTGTTAGAAGGTTAGCATTAGTTACTTTGTAGGCTAGTATAAATTGCAAATTCTCTCTCATTTTATGTAATTTGTTCAACTATCAAATACAAGCTTTGATTTCCTTCTAAACCTTCATCTTCTTCTTCTTCTCTGTAATTTCGATAGTTTCATGCCTCTTCCAATGTAGTTTACAAAAAAGACAGAAATTGTTGATGATGGCATGTTTTAACGAATCATATTCAAACGACGCCTTAGAATAAGATTTGAAAGTGCATTGAAGATGTCATAGAGTATGGAACCATCACAAAAATTGCACCATTCTAAAACTTGAAGACAATCCATAGGAAAGTAGAACCACAAAAATAAACACAACATTGTAGAATCTGAATTCAAATGTAAAACCAGAACCATAAATAGACATTGCATTGTAAAGTCTGACTCCAAATGTAAAAGTATAACCAAAAACGGTGATTGCAAGGCAGAGTCTAAATCCAAATGTAGAAGATAAACTAGAAATGAACACTACAATGTAGCGTCTAAATCCAAATGTAAAAACAAAATAAAAAACAGAACCAGGAGACAAACGTATTGCAACGTAATATCTGAATTCACAAAGTCATGCGAGGTGTGAAGTGTAGGAGATGTGTAAGTGATGCATAAGATTGACCTGATTCGAAATCAAAAGATTTGCACGCTAGCAGCTGTAGTGGCATGAATTAGTAAATTTTGTTGTTATAGTGTACCTTAAAATCTCATTGAAATTTGATTAAATATTGTCAATATCATAACATTATATTAATTTTATAAAAAAAAAAAATTACTCTAGAAAATAGCCTAGGCAACAAGAGCAAAGAGTAGATGATGATCAAAGACAAAGTAGATGAAATGGATGAATCTTGGAGAAACGGAGCCATATGCATTGAGCAAATTATTCATGTCATGCATGTGGCATACTATAATTAACTAGCCTAAGCCTACACTCGTGGTTGGTCTCATGCATGGCTTGATAACATTGTACGTCAAAGAAAATGAAATCCTCAGATTAAACAGCTTAAGATGATAAGTAGAGAGTAGACCCGCACAGAAAGGATAATAAATAAATCAAATCACAATAAAACAGAAAGGAAGAGTGCAGTTCAATCAAGTGACTTGTTAATCTGAAGCCCTTGAAGTTGAAGGTCATCCCCCTACATACATCATACATGTGCGATCGATCTCTAGCCTCGAGCTATGGCGACTGCGTCTCCAATTGTTTGATATTAAGATTTAAGACCAAACCCAATACCATTAAACCTAATATGAATATTGCCAATAATGCATATAAAATTGCAGCCGTCCAATCAAATGCGAAAATCCCAAGAAGGCATAGTAGCTGGTTTTCCAAGCATTGCTTTGGAAACAATCAAGTATCCCATAGTTAAATTTTGCTTCTTATTTTCTTGGGATCGTTTATTGCTTTAAATATATAGTGCCCTTAAACTAACCAGAAAACTAGTTAACAAGAGCTACTCCAAAGTCACAATGGAGCGCGTGGATTGTATATGATCAATAAGGATCAAAGTTCAAATTTGATGGGGCTCGTTGGCTTAAGTCCTAGTTTGGTACTGAGATGATTCTGAAAAAAAGTGGCTATCAAAAAAAGTTGGGAGCTTTTTTATGTTTGGTAAACATTCAGCTTTAGCTTTTTTTCACAATTTTGGGTGAAAAAAAGCCAAAAACACAAAACTGCAAAACCCAACTTTGAAAATCCAGTTTTTTTTCACATTTATTTTACATAAAAGTTTATCAAACACTATAATATTACTCCTTTTTTTTTTTCAAAAGCACTTTTACAAAAAGGTTTACCAAACACTCTGCTGCTTTATTTCACAGCTGCTTATTCTCACAACACAGCAAACCAAACCAGCCCTAAGTCTTGATTTAATTACTTAACACTTTTTGTATGTGCTTACTTGAAAATGGAGGAAATCATATGAATCGACATGAGTAGGTATATGGAACAGAAATGAGTATGGGTGGAATGACATCCCCTTACAGGATGGAAAATCCTTGTATGGACACTACATTGCATCCTCTCTAATAAAAGTTAGACCTACTTATATTGGTGAGTCGTAAATCTATTAGAGAAAGAGTACGTACAATATAGGTCTTCCTAATATATCATATGTTTGATTGATAAGTGAAGCAGGTGATTATGAATGATGAACGTTGATGGAAAGTTTGGTACAGATAATCAAGGCTTGATAAAGACTTGGTGGAGTACTCTATTGAGAGACAGACCTTCTTTATGTTCCTAAACACCAATAGCAACACCAATGAAACAAACAGGTCGCCAATTGTAGTTGTATTGCCTCTAATGATAGAAGGAGACATGCTAATTATGTCTCTATAAACAAGATAGAGACAGTTTCACATATGTAGCTATGTCATGAGTTGAATGGATTAACTGATAGATCAAATCAAGGACAGTTAACAAATATATACCACATATGAACCTATATACGTACATCGAACCGAAGCTAAGAGTTTTATTTCTGAAAATAATGTTCCTTTAAACTTCAATTGGTAACCAGATCTCTACATACCACATGAAGCTGTGACCCAAAATGCCGCATATTGTAACAAAAGGCCGAAGAGTAAGGTTATCTTGGACAGTTCGAACTAAGAATTACTTAGTCTCTTATCCATCACGCAACTCGCGTTCAGCATTGGGCTTAACCCCAGTAGCTTGAAAGGTAATCTTTTTGTTTTTAAGTATTATGAAACAAAAAAAGAAAAATTAGTATCCGGTCCCTAATTACTAATGTTTATTGACTGATACCTTATTACTTAACAAATTTTGATTGAAATCCCTAGCATTAATGTGATAATGAATTTACATGTTAATTACATAATTTTTTTAAATAAAAATTAGTAATTGATTTAGGGTTTTAATACTCACACCTCTATTAAACTCCTAATTAATTTTCGATTCAAACATTTCCAAAAAAATAATAATAATAAATTAGAATAAGTTTGTACCCATTAGTTTTTTTTTTATAAAAAGATTCTCAATTTTTTAATCTTAAATATACCCATTCATATAATTTTCAATTTTTTTTAATCTTGAATGTACCATTCTTAAATATATCAATTTGTTAAATGTAAAATGTACCCTTTTTTAAAATAAAATTTACCCAACTTTTTAATATAAAATCCATTCAAATTTTTTTAATCTATTTTTAAAATTATATGGGTACATTCCTTGTCGTTGATTTGAGAATGTATCTATTTCAAGTTTAATTGAAGAAATTTACTAATGTTATTAAGCCTAATATCTTTTTTTTTTTTTTTTTGTGGTTTTTGAAGAATGTAACTGACACACCCCGATCGAGATCACGGCATGCTGACCGTCACGTGGAAGTGACGTAACCATGTGCACAGTGCGGAAGCTAATAAAATAATAATACGAATAAATAAAATAATAATACGAATAATTAAAAACCAGTTTTACACAAAGTAATAACGAACAAGTGCAAGCGTAAGTGTGAACACTAAGTTCAGAGCACGAAAACCTAATGCAGTCCGGGAGAAAACGACACAACAAAAGCACACCCGAAGGTGGTCCTACACTGGTGCTAGTCTGTCAGATATGTCGGGGAAAATCCTCAGGGAAGCCACCAAACGTGCTAGCCAACTAAAACCTGGAGGGGTGCAAAACAAAAGTGTGAGTGGGCAAAAACAAAGCTTTTCAAAAATCATTTCATAAACAAGTTCTAACCCCTCGCCGTAAAACCTGTATACTTCCCAGAAAAATAATATACATATATAAATCATGCTCGGAAAATATGCCATGCCAAACCTCGAATGTAAAATGCAAATACTTAGGTAATATCACATCAATGCCATGTAATCTGTCAGCCGGAGTCACGTAACGTGACCTGTAAGGCTGAATCTAGAGCTCAAATCTCCATCTCACTAATTATACCTGCACACGAGTCGGAACCACCTAAAGTGGTCTATACGACAGGCCTGGGTGTAATATAAGTACGCTCAAGTGCTACGATCACGTGAAGGCTGGGCGAATAATCACGGGTCACCTACGAGTCGGAACCACCTAAAGTGGTCTGTACGACAGGACTGTGCACCTAACTTGGATCCAAGATGAGCGTGTGGTGCGGGAGGTGAACATCACATGAAGGACTGTGCCCAACTCTAGGCGGGAGCACTAACACCGGGGGTGCATGCTATGAGCTCTCTATGCATCTCAAATCACTACTGAATGTAAATATAAATCACAACTCACCTGGCACTTACCTGTGCGTCCGCAGCACCAAACATATATATATATATGCAACTAACAATGCATAATGAACGGCAATATAATGCATGGCATATAAACGAATAAACGGTTTAAATCAATTTCTGGGAAAAGTATAAGTATATAGGTATATACGGAAAACCAAAAGCCCACTCACTGGTATGTGGAAGGGTCGTAACCCCCTAGCCTCGAGTGACCACGCTCGTCCTCGGGATAGGTATCACCTATATGCGAAACAACTATAAAAACGTTAATTTTAAAACACATAACCAATCTTAAGAAATAACTTCTCATACAATGCTCAAATGGGGTGTCTGAATACACCAACTTGATCTACTCAATCTCAGGAACATCCCCATATTTTTAGAAAAAAATTTCACCGTTGCACGCGCCCCCACGCACCGGCCAAGGCACGGGCACGCTGACGGCGTCAGTTAACGCCGTTAGAAATATTCTGTTAACTTTAACGAATTCCGTCAACGGCATTAGGAATATTTCGTCGTCTTCTCCGGCGAGGCTCCGGCCAACCTCGAAACTCACAATCCCGACGTCCAAAACCTTCAAACGAACCACCCCGAGCCTCCTAAGGACCCCACCAAGCTTCCTACAAGCTTGAAATTCCCAAAAACATAAGAATTTACGTGTGCATGAACAGTAACAAAATCGGGGTATCCCGAGTTCGACGTGAAAACGAAGGTATCCTTACCTGAAATGGGTATGGTTGAACTCATATGGACCTCACGAGCATAGATATGTACTTTGTTTCTTCGATCTGTGAAGATTTGGGTGGTTTCTATATAGGTCCGTACAAATGGGATAGAAAATGGGAAGGGAAATGGCACGGGACAGGTGCAGGGATAAGGGGAAGGGTGAGGGAAAATATGGGAGAGTGTGTGTGGTCCACAATCAGTCACACCAAGCGCAAAACAACCACACAACGAAATTTCACACTAGGGGCAAAATTGTCTTTTCACGCGTACGTTTTAAAATTTTCGGAACGAGCTGTCACAGTAACCATGTGTTGATACAATAATTTTTTTTTTTTTTTGTTAATTTGATGAATGTACCTCTATATATATATGTGTGTGTGTGTGTGTGTGTGTGTGTGTGTGTGTGTGTGTGTGTGTACACACAATATAATAGAGAGTATAATTTATATTTTATTATTTTTAATCCCACAAATTATGCGTTTTATTTAAAATCTCATTAATATAAACAAGTACACATTTCAATTTTTAATTTTTAATTTAAAAACTATAGTAACTTACATTATTACATTAATGTCAGGGACTTCGATCAAAATCTAAAAATAGACAAGGTTTCAATAAAAAAATATTGATAATTAGAGACCGTATCCAAAGTGTTCCAACAAAAAAAATAATACAAAGTAAAATCTCCAAAGGTGCATGGCGCTGTTATTGATGAGTAGATTGGACGAGAGTGTAGCCACCCTCCAAGTTAAGCAGGTGAAGAAGATCGCACAAAGTGTAAATTATGGCGAAAAAGCCATCCTAGTCGTCTCATTCCGTAGACTTGAGCTTTACGATACCTTTAACCATCTCCGTTGGCGTCGTCACCGGCCGTCAACCATTTCCCATAAATCATAGCCCCCGTTGACAATTAGAATGATATTTAAGCCCCATGACAACATCCCCACATAAAATTTGATTCATTGCTCAAACTCAGAACACAGAGAGAGAGAGAGAGAGAGAGAGAGAGAGAGGAAGAGAGAGAGAGAAGAGCTAAACCTCTATAGCACGAGCTAGCTAACTTAATTGTTTAGTGCAAATATCTATTTTACATTGAGATTGAATCGTATATACATATTTGAGATTGGTATAAGTGAAGATTGATGGCTAATTCATCGAGTGGTGGTGTGCCTCCGGGATTCCGATTCCACCCCACGGACGAAGAGTTGCTTCACTACTATTTGAAGAAGAAGGTGTCCTTTCAGAAGTTTGACATGGAGGTCATTAGAGAGGTGGACTTGAATAAGATGGAACCTTGGGACTTGCAAGGTATGAAAACTTGTTTATGTTTTTGCAATTATATTAATTCTACTTTGAGCTCAATTACGATCTAGTTAATTTGCTCAAGAGCTTCGTTTCTAATTAATAAGCTGGTCGGAAACACCTAATAAGCTTCGCTTCTAGTTAATTGAGATTAATATATTCAACTTTGAACTTTGTTAATGTTTTTCTTCAAGATTGTCTTTACTCGATCTTAATTGGTTTCGGTCAAGATTTTTTTAACATAATTGTAGCTGGAGTAGAAAAAAATTTGATACAAAGAGGAGGAAAAAAATAACGTTTAAAAGATTTGAACAAGTTTCTCAATTTATGCAATTCTATTAAAAGTAAAAGGGTATGCTAGAGAGGTCAAATTCTTAAACCAAATTTTGTAAATCGAATGATGTGATTGTTAATGATTGGATTATTATTAAGTGTTGACTAGCGTGTTTATTTTCTATTGGTGACACATTATTTAATTTGCAAATTTATTTTAAAAAAAGTAAAGTTAAGGAGGCTAAATTATATCAATATTGGTTGAGTCTTGACTAATAGGCTTTGACAATTAGATTCAAAGAACACCTTGGTTTGGTTGAACAATTTATGTCTGATTATAAACCAAGGAATATTAACAAATGCATCATATAACTTGACACTCACGAGCGGGAATTTACACGCTAGAAAAGCTGATGGAATTAGTAAACAAAAATATTATTTTTACCATTTATTTATACCATTATTTATTTGTACTATCTCTATTCCATATATGTTGATGAGTCACATCTCTAATAGTGAGATAATACACATGATGGTATAAATAAATCGTAAGTATACCATTTCTTGTAAACAAATAATTAGCTGGTCTTCCTTGAAGGTGTTTCTGATGCATTTTTAACTTAATGACACACACATAATATATGCACACACAATAAAAACCCTAAATCCTATATAATCTGTAATTTTTTTTTTTTTTTTTTTTGGTGCAAGTACACAGAGAGATGTAGGATTGGGTCGACTCCACAAAACGAGTGGTACTTTTTCAGCCACAAAGACAGGAAGTACCCAACAGGGTCGAGGACAAATAGGGCTACAAAGGCTGGGTTTTGGAAGGCAACAGGGCGGGACAAATGCATCAGAAACACCTTCAAGCAGATTGGCATGAGAAAAACCCTTGTTTTCTACAGAGGCAGAGCTCCCCACGGCCAAAAGACTGACTGGATTATGCACGAGTACCGCCTGGAAGATAGTGATGATCCTCATGGAAACCTATCTAGTGTATGCACTACTATCTCCATCTCCATTTCATTTTCATCAGTCTATATGTTATCTCGATCGTCACTTTATGTTATATTATATATAATAAGGAAATTAATTAGATAGGGTTTAGGATTTTTGTTACCTAATATATCTTTCTTTAATTCGGAGATTTTAATTGGAAACGATAAATATTGCAAACACATGCAGGAAGATGGGTGGGTGATCTGCAGGGTTTTCAAGAAGAAAAATTTATTCAAGGTTGCAAATGAAGGAGGAAGCTCTAGCATGAACTCTTCAGACCATCAGCAGCTCAAAAATACATCAAGCAACAGCCAATTGCAAGCTCGCTCCTTCATGCATAGCCACGGAGACAACCAGTACTTACTACGCCAACAACTCCATGCAGCAACCCAAGCATTCGAGCTAAACAACAACCCAAGCCTTCACTACGCCCACCTGCAGCCACCCCCTCACTACTCTCCTTTCCAATCCCAAGCTCTTATCCCGACCCTCGCCCACAAGCCCCTTTCCGCCTACGACGACTACTCATCCCAGCTCCCCTCCGACGATTCACCTAGCCACGGCATGGTCAAGCAGCTCATGACAAACCCTAGAGACTGTGAAAGTGGCAGTGAGGGCCTCCGGTACCAAGCGTGTGAGCCAGTGTTAGAGGTTGGCACGTGCGAACCAAACCATCAACTGAATACGGTTGCAGGAGGAGCTGGAGCAGCTGGCGGAAGAGATAATAATCATGATCACCAGGGGATGAGTGAATGGGCTATGCTCGACCGCCTGGTTACTTCTCATGACCTTGGAAATGATCAAGATTCGTTGTCCAAAGGAGCAGCCAGGTATGAGGATGCAAATGCACCCTCTTCTGTCAACCAAATTAACCCCCAGCACCTCTCATTGCGTGGAGAGATGGATTTTTGGGGCTATGCAAAATAATATGGATTAGAGCTAATTAGCAAACCAAAATGGCTCTAACCATGCATATTTTATATATAAAGGGAAATATACCAAATTCGCCAGCCATGGAAGGAATTTATAGTTGTTCCTTTTAGAGAGAAAGTAAAATATTGGACGTTTTTCTGGTTCCTAATGAATTTATTGTGAATTTTCAATTAATTATTTTAATACAAAAGCACTTGATTGAAATGGTTGTCTGCATAGGCCCCTGCTGTTTGTTAGGAGTATTAAGTGAATGGCTAAGATGTTGCCAAATCTCAATAGATTAGTCTTGCAGTTATAAGGTTGGTAGAAGATAGCTTAGTTAGTAAGCTACCTTAGATAGTATAAGTACCCTTGTAATGAAACAGTTATAGATGATGAAAAACATTTCAATACAATTGAGATAAATCTTTCTCTCTGAGTCTTCTCTCTTATCTCTCTCTCTCTTTCTCTCAATCTTCTTCTTCTTCTTCTCTAATATATGTGTAGCTTGGTTTATATGGTATCTTCGCCGGAATAAGCATAAAGCTTTACGGTTCATCGATCTGGGAATTCTGTATCTGCTTCCGCTTCTGCTCACACATGTATGCGATTCTTTCCTCTATATCTTGCTTCTTGATTTGGGGTTTTTTCTGCTCAAATTAGGGTTCTTGAATTCGTGTTTGGTTTTACGCACACCAAGTGTTCGACCTTTGTTCTCTGTCAATTTCAGTGAAGCAAATTTACAACAATGGTGACCGTCTCTCAGTTGCAAATCTTGCAATCGCCTATTACATCTCTTATCTCCTCTGTCTCTACATCTGTAATCATGAAGTTGGATGATACCAATTACTTGACCTAGCATTTTCAGATGTTGTTTTTGTTGGAAAGTTATGGAATTATGGGGTTTGTTGATGGGTCTACTCCTTGTCCTCCTCAATTTTCCGATGTGATATCTAGGGATTCTAAAGTTGTTTCTGATAGTACTACTACTCAAGTTGAATCTGATGCCTTCAAGATTTGGAAAAATGCATGACAAAGCTTTGATGCAACTCATTTTTGCAACCTTTTCGCCTCCTGCAATTTCTTGTGCAATTGGGAGCACCAATTCTTTGGATTTATGGACCCGTCTGATGGAACAATTTTCCATAGTTACTCGAACCAGTATTTTCCAAATGAAATCTGAGCTGCAAACTATCAAGAAAGGTAATGATTACATCACTTTGTATCTTCAAAGGATTAAGGAAGCTAGAGATTATTTGTCAGCTGCTAGTGTTTATTTTGAGGATGATCATATTGTAATTCTTACATTGAATGGTCAACCTTCTGAGTTCAATACCATTCAATCAGTCATTAGGGGTCGAGATACTGTTATTTCATTGAAAGATCTTCATTCCTAGTTACTTGCTGAAGAAGTAATGCTTGAAACTATGAATGTTGCCCCTATGTTTACTGCTTTGGTTGCTTAACAGTTTCCTTCAAAGAACTCTGGTGGTTTTCCATCTCAGAATACTAACTCCAATTATTAGTATAACAGTCATCGAGGTTTCAATAACAAGAATAAAGGCAGGGATAGGTTTAATTCTAATAACAGGTTTGGAAATAAAAAGCCATTCTTTCCCAATTCTGGACTTGGAATTTTGGGAAACTCTCCACAACAGTTTGGTTCTTCTCCGTTGATGACTTGTCAAATATGTGGCAAGCATAATCATCTTGCAGACACTTGTAGATTTAGAAATGCTCATGTCTCTCAAGGCTGCCAAATCTGTCGAAAAAATAATCACTTTGCTAATATTTGTCGTTTTCGAAATGCTGGGGGTTAATTCAGGGTGTCAAATCTGTGGGAACTTTAATCATAGTGCTACTTTTTTCTTCTAGAAGAATTCTAGTGTTTCAATGAATGCCATGTATACTCACACCAACTCTGGACCTTAGTCTCATTCTCCACAGCCATCTGCTTCATCTCAGCAAGTATGGCTCACCGACTCAGAAGCAACAAATCACATGACAACTGAGTTGCAGAATTTGTCTCTTGCAACACCTTACCCATCAAATGAGACTATGCAAGCTGCTAATGGTGAAGGTTTAGGCATATCTCATATTAGCTCCATAGTTCTTTAAACTCCATTACATTCTCTGAAATTAAATTCCGTTTTATGTGTACCCAAATTAACACAGAATCTGCTGTCAGTTCATCGAATCTGCTTGGATAATAATTGTTGGTTAATATTTGATGCATTTTGTTTCTAGATTCAGGATAAAACCATAGGGAGGATAATCTACAAAGCACTGTGCAATAATGGGTTGTATCATATTATCTCACCAACATCCAGTGCTTCTTCAAAACGTGCCTATGATGCTGCTTACCTTGGACAGCAACTCAATTCAAGATTATGGCATAACAGACTAGGTCATCCCTCTAATCCTATAGTATCTCAAATTTTAAGAAAGTCCAAAGTGTCTTGTAGTACTGATTCACTGTCTATGTTGTGTTCTACCTGTTTGGAAGGAAAGTTTACAAAACTTCATTTTCCTGTGTCTCAGTTTAAGTTTGTAAAACCTTTTGAGATAGCTCATAGTGATGTGTGGGGCCTAGCTCCTTGTTTGTCCATTGAAGGGTTCAAATATTATGTAACCTTCATTGATGAGTGTACACGATATACTTGGATTTTTCCAATAAGCAATAAAAATGATGTTTACCCTACTTTTGTCTCCTTTTATCAATACATTACAAATCAATTTGATGTCTCTGTGAAAATATTACAAACAGATAAGGGAGGGATGTATATAGGGAAATCCTTTCAAGCTTTTCTTTTGAATAAAGGGATTCTTCATCATATGTCTTGTCCTTATACTCCTGAGCAAAACGGCTTAGCCGAGCAAAAACATAGCCACATCATTGAGACCTCTATCACACTGGTATAAACAGCTTCCTTACCACCTTTATTTTGGTCATATGCAGCTCAAACCTCTGTTTATCTTATCAATAGAATGCCATCTTCTACATTGAATAACACATCTCCATTTGAGCTACTCTTTCATGTAATTCCAGAAATTCAACATCTTAGAATTTTTGGTTGCTCTTGTTACCCATAACTTAGACCTTATAACAGTACCAAACTCTAACCTAGAACTACAAAGTGTACTTTCTTAGGGTATGCTTCTAAGTTTAAAGGGTACTTATGTTTTGAGGTTACTAAGAAAAGGGTTTATATATCAAGGCATGTGATCTTTGATGAATTTGACTTTCCTTATTCCAACCTAGTGTCTTCTGTTTAACCAATCACTTCTCCAGTAATTACCTCAATAGTTTATCATCCTGTTTTGGTGCCAAACAATGATAATGTGATGGTTATGCCTTCTGCTTCTTCTCCTAGTCTTGTTCAGTCTAGTTCCTCAGAGTTTGATTCAAATAGTTCAACGGACTGTTGGAAATGTGCCCTAAAACCAATCATATGATGATACTTTACGGACATTTCACATGTTAAACTAATCTAGTTTAATATAAGGGGCAAATATTATTGTTTTAAGCCGTCTCATATAAATGTTACATACTTAAACGATAAGTCCAAGTAATATGTAATTGGGAGAATGTGATCTAAATAAGTTAGATTCATGAGACCATTTTCTTTTGTGTACATATCCTAAACGTTCATGATCATAGGATTGCCAATTGGGCATTAACAGTCTGTTAAGATCAGTACGTGTTATGTCTTCTCTTAGGGAGAGTGATTGGTTTCAAGTCATTGGTGTCACTGACACCAAGACAAGCATGTAGGTGCTCAATAGAGAATAAGTCCACTGAACATGATTAACAAAGAGTTCTCATATTCATGTCACATGAGAACTCATGGTTGAGATAATACAAAGTAGTCATTTGACTTGAGGCATCATAGTTGTCTTGTGGTTAGGTCCTTGATCTTTGACTATGTCAAAGTCACTCCGTCAGAGGATGTCCACGACATAGTTGGGGTTAAGCCACTTAGCCATGGAGGCAAGTGAATGCGCAACAAGGGATCTTTAACATTCAAACCGTTTGAGGGACAATACTCTATGATATGATTGAGAATCTATGGCCAGAGTATGAATGAGATTTAGGAAGTTTTTCCAAATCACATTCAAGGTAATCATATAAGTAAGAGAATCACATTGGATAATAGGCATGAATAAACTATCAAACCAAACAATGTGGTCAAGAGTATTGTATTAGAGAAATACCGTATTGCATTATAATCCTAAACTGAATAGGTTCTCCACCTCTTCTGATTAGCTTAGGTAGCCATAACATACTATTAGGTGTCACTCATGGTTTGTGGAGGCCCTAAAGGTGTATAATCACTAAAGGGAGAATTGAAAGTAAGTTTCAATTCACAATCAATTTGAAGAGTTCTAATCGCTCACTGCCTCGCTAAAAGGAACTTAATGGATCGTACACCAAGTAAGGTAAAGATTGAAGAAACAACGGAGATGAGTAAGGATAATTAAATGGTTTAATTATTTATGGCTAGGATTAATTAATATGTTAATTAATCAAACGATTATGTTCGTTATAGACCTTGGGTTAGTTTTGGGCTGCAAGGCCCAATGGGATTTGAATGTCAAGCCCATTAGCTCAAGTTGTATGACAACCTGAAACACAAAGGGCCTTAAAGCCCAAAAAACCCAATATGGCGGGCCATAAGAGTGAGGGATAGTAAACTTGGCTTAATTGCAAGTTTGCCACTTCATTGTGAGGTGGTATAAAGGCAACTTTATAGCCATTTCATCCTTAGGGTTTTCTTTAGGAGAAAAAGATGAGAACACGAGCTCTCATTTTCTCTCTAGGAGGCTGGCCACCTTGGAGAAATTACTAGCATCTATTTCATCCAAGATCACTCATCTCTTCATCAATGCTTTCCTTAGTGTGAAGACTTAAAGGTTCTTCATTTAGGGAACTTGGAGAATCCATTCTACCATCATCCTTCAAGAAATCCATGGAGCTAAGAAGAAAGGAATGAAGACCCTCTCTCTTAGGTGATTAGCCTTTGCTTATGCAAAAAGGAATCAACAAAGGTATAAGATTTCTTAACTCATTTTGTTTTGAGTTGAGTCTTGGTTCACCATAACTACTAGGTTTTGAATTTCATGGGTTAAGTTTTGTTTTTTAGTGCATACAAGCATGATTCCACCTTTTAATTGTTAATAACATGCATAGATATTGCTCAAATGAACTTATTTTCACAAATATTTCCTTCATGGACACTAGGAGTCACCCTATACCTACAAACAACCTGTCAAATGAATCTAGTCTGTCTATGCCATCTGTCACATCAATTAGCAATTACCTCACTGGTGATCTCAATGAAGTTGTAACCATTACTGGCACTGCAGATCAGTCATTATCCTATTCTATCCTTGTGGTACCTGAATTCCAGCCTGACTAACTCCAAGTAGTCATACCTGTTCCAACATTCAATTTGCATCCCATGCAAACTAAATCGAAGAGTGGCATTTCTAAGAAAATTGCATTCCTGTCTGTGATACATGAACATGGAGGGGCTAATCTCACCAAAATGGAACCTACTACCTATAAATCTGCTTTAAAATCTCATGTGTGGTGTGATGCATTGAAAAAATAACTCACAGCACTACATAATCAAGGTACTTGGTCCTTGGTACCTCTTCCTCCTCACAAAAACTTAGTGGGGTGCAAATGGGTGTTCAAAATAATAAAAAATGTTGATGGATCTATAGGAAGATATAAGGCCAGATTAGTTGTAAAGGGATTCAATCAAGAAGAATGAATAGACTATGGGGAGAATTCCGATCCAATGGTAAAACCAACAACTGTGAGACTAGTTATTGCTTTGGCTGCACACTATGGCTGGTCTTTAAGACAATTGGATGTGAAAAATGCTTTTTTACATGGCATTCTTCAAGAAGAGGTATATATGTCCTAACCTCCTGGATTCCTTGATTCTAAACATGGTGATTATGTTTGCAAGCTTCATAAGTCATTATATGGTTTGAAACAAGCCCCTAGGGCATGGAATGAAAGATTTACCAAGTTTCTACCATTATTGGGGTTTCAGTCCACTTACTATGATTCTTCTCTATTTGTCAAGCATGGTGGTGGTTCTATTGTGATCCTCTTATTGTATGTTGATGATATCATCATCACAGGCAGTGCAAGTCAATGTGTTAGTGAGGTTATTCATGCCTTGGCAAATGAGTTTGATATCAAGGATTTAGGACCATTGCATTACTTTCTAGGCATACAGATTGTACAACAACCAAATGGGATATTTTTGTCTCAAGATAAGTATGTCACAGATCTTCTCACCAAGTCTGACATGTTGTCTTCCAAGCCGTGTGCCACTTCCTGTTTACCTTACAATAGGTCATTGAAGGATGATGGGAAACCGTATAACAATCCAGCATTGTATAGAAGTTTAGTGGGTGCTCTTTAGTATCTCACTTTCACATGGCCTAATATTGCTTTTGCAGTACATCAAGTGAGTCAATTCATGCAGGCACCAATGCAATCTCATTTTCTGGTAGTCAAGAGAATTCTTAGATACCTTCAGGCAACATAGGGTTGTGGTATTCAATATGTTAAGGGAGACTTGGATCTTAAAGCTTTTAGTGATGCAGATTGGGCAAGGGATCCTAATGATAGGCAATCCGCCACTGGTTTGGTTGTTTTCTAGGGTTGAATCTGATATCATGGTCCTCCAAGAAACAACAAACAGTCTCTCGGTCATCCACAGAGGCCGAGTATAGGGCATTATCTTCTTCTGCAACTGAGATTGACTGGATTAAACAGTTATTGAATTTTCTGCAGGTTTCAGTTTCTGATACGCCAACTTTGTACTGTGACAATCTTTCAGCTATAGTCTTAACATTGAATCCTGTTCAACATCAACGGACAAAACATATAGAGTTTGACATACATTTTGTGAGAGAAAGGGTTGCCAATTAATTACTCATGTCATGCATGTCCTAATTTACTACCTAAGCCGACACTTGTGGACGTGTCTGTAATGAAATGGCCCCTCATCGCATGCATAATATGTAAAACAAACTCTTAAGAAGTATATCGAAAATCAACTAAAAAAAACAGTTTTAGGGCCTTACGATTTAGTGGTATTAATATCTTCTCATGTGTATGTGAGAAGTTCAATTTTAGTCAAAAGCGAATCAAATCAAATTCAATATATGCCTTAAGTTTTTTAAGGCCCGGATCAAAATTTCAAATGATGCCCCATTGTAGATAGAAGAATTGATATTTTTTTCAGCAAATTGATATTTACTTTGCAAAACAGAAATTTCTAGTCCATGTAGTTGTAATCCTTGGAATCCTCGTTGTTATCGTAAATCCTATTGCTTTTGGGAGAATACATAAGGGATTAAAGGGGCGAGTCAAGGCTCGGTCCATCTTGTCACGGGCCGGCCCGAACAAGCTCAAAAAGCCCTGGCTCGTGTGGACCGGTTGAGTCGAGAAAAACGGCAAGTCGTCTCGATATTTCAAAGGTATCAAAGCAGAAGTGCAGAAGCATGAGCAGTGGCATTCCCCACCTCTCTCTCTCTCGAGCAACAAAGATGTTGAAGGTGTTGCGCGTCTTGTCCTCTTCCACCGCGAAATTCAGGTACCATTTCTCTTCCCGTTTTTTCTTGTACGAATTTCCTTTTTTCTTTGAAAGAAAAAGGAAAAACCCTTACAATTTATCTGTTTTTAAAACCCTGAAAAATATACCCTTCAAGTTCAAAACTACCTGATTGATCGAATCTGGCTGCCAAGAAATGAAAATTTGGTTCCTTTTTGCAAATCGATAGGTGTATTGGATGTGAAGGCTGAAACTTTGAGTGGCAATGTTTTGTTAATTTCAAAATCTAATTTAATCTGGTATCATTAAATTCTGCCAGTTTATCTGTGTTGATACTAGATACTATCTACTTCCAGTTATTTCTGGTTCCCATTGGTAAATCCGTAAAACCCAATTCTTGTAATAGAAGAACATCTCCAGCCCTTTTGCTGTTGTTTTAATTTAAGGTGAAAATCATGCGATAATTCTTCTTAAGAATGTAAGTTTTTGAATGGTTCTTCCATTGAATCCCGTTCCTAAGATTACGCTCCATTCTTCCGTCTCTCTTATTATTGTTCTGATTTTCTTTGTGGAAACCAGGAGCCATTTCTGCACTAGAGATGCTTTATCAATGTATGCTTTTACTCATATCACCAGATTTTCAACTGCCACTCAGAAATTTTCTGTTAAAGGTAATTAGTTTATGCAGTTAGTATTTCGAGTTTTACCTCTTATATGGTTTTCTCCTCACAGATCAAGTTTTACCTTTTGATCCTGAACCTTCAGGTCCCAGTTCTCATCAAGTATATGCTTCTTTTGATATCTTCAAAGGCAAAGCTGCCCTCTCTTTGACTCCTGTTCTTCCAACATTCACTAAATTGGAAGTACGCACGTCTCTTTTCATTCGTAATTTCATTGATCTCATGTCTTTTGAAGGGAGACAATACCATATCTCCTCATTCGTCTCCTTTTGTATTGCATAGTCTGGAAGTCTTGTAGTTGATCGGCGTGGTTCTGTCATGTTGAAGTTCACTCCTGCCATTGGTGAACGTAAGTATGACTGGGAAAAGAGACAGGTAACTTCTGTACCTCTTCTTATTTACATTATGTAGATTTATATATTGTTTACTTCCCGAACTTCTCTCTCTTCATTCAATGACATTTGCTTCCAGATGTTTGCTTTATCAGCTACAGAGGTTGGCGCTCTGATAAGCTTGGGTCCCAATGATTCTTGTGAACTATTTCATGATCCCTCAATGAAATCAAGGTTGATTTTCCTCCCACTATTGTGGAAACATATGTAACAAGGGTTTATTTCTTTTTTCATACGTCATGGAAAGAACTGGATTTTGATCAAAGTTCAAACCAATTTTCAGATGGCATAATATCGATCATGGTGCTTTAATATGAAAGCGTCACTTTTTTATCCTTTCTTTTTTTCCTAAAATTGTTATTATTTTTGGAAATAGATAGTTAGACTTTAATGAGCAATCCGTGCTACAGTAATGCTGGTCAAGTGAGGAAGAGCTTATCGATTAAGCCTCATGCGGATGGCAGTGGCTACTTTGTTTCCTTAAGTAAGCATGTTATATCTTCTCATATTCTCGTGTGTACTTAATGAATGTGAAGTCCCTAATAAGTGGATTATCTTCTCGTATTTGTTACTTTGTACGTGCTTTATATATAATAAGAATAATATTTGAAGTTGCGATATATCCAGGCATCGACTTAAAATCTGACCAAGTGACTTGGAAGTTTTGATGTATTGATTATCACATACGTGTGCTTTTTGGTTACTGAAACTTAATATAAAATTAAGTTTTTGAGTCATTTGCTGATGTGGGGATTAATGCTATCTGAGTTTGACATTTTCCTCCCGTTTTCATTGGCAGCTGTTGTCAACAACCTGCTAAAGACCAGAGAGAGTTTCTCAGTTCCTGTCACGACTGCTGAATTTGCTGTTATGAAGACTGCTTGCAGTGTATGACATGACTATAAATTTGAAGTTTTCTATAACTGGAAAAACAATGATTGATATGCACTTTAATATTTCAATAAAATTGTAATGCTTGTAAGAAAATGAATATTTCTCATGCAGTTTGCATTGCCCCACATCATGGGTTGGGATAGATTGACGAACAAGATGCCAGCAGGTGGTGGTGGTGGAGGAGGGCAAGAATCAAAGGCGGTTCCACAGCTTTTGGAGGAGTGGGATAGATGAAGTCCGCCTCTCGAATCTCATCTTTATGACAAGCTAAAGGAACTTGGACTTGCAAATTTGGGTTCCTACTAGGATGGACTTGTTATGGACTTATGGTGGTGTATGGTGTATTTTGCTGTGTTGCCAAAAGCTTATTTGACCTGGTGTAGGCTTTTCTTTTGGCTTAGAACGCTTAAGTGATTATTTTCAGCATGATATATATGTAACTTTAAAGCTAAAAGTAGGGGGTTTAAAGTGAGTTAATAGATTCGGTTGGTATCTAATTATATGATATTATGTACTTGTTGAATTTTGATAGTTCAAGTGCCACCAATTGTTGTTATATATCCAACAACAGGAAGCAAGAAAGTGATGGAGTGAATTCTTGTGAGTCAATTGAGCTCTCAATGCATTAAGCAATCGAAAGAAAACAACAAAACTGCTAATATGTTTCAACGATTTTAGTTTGAGTGACCCGTCGGATAACCCACCAATCCCAATCCCTCCTGACCAACAGCCCACGGTGGATGCCATTGCTTCAGTCATACACCCTAACTTTGCCAACACTCTCGTTTGGTAAGCTTGGTTTCCTTTACTGCCGGCAGGCTATGTCCCAATTCTTTACATTCTTTCTTACTATTGTTTGAACCAAATAGCGCCGCAGGAAAATCTCCGACACCTCAAGCAGGGTGCACAAGAAATTTGTTCAAGGAGGTCTCTCTCTCTCTCTCTCTCTCTCTCTCTCTCTCTCTCTCTCTTTTATCTCTTAAACCCTAAACCCCCTTTTATGAGAATTAATTCCTTTCCAATTCAATTTTTACAAACAACAAAAACAAGAAACCAATTCAGTATAGTTGATGCATTGAACATCTTTTTACTGCGAATTGTGTTTTTCGGTCTATACCATATGCAGTTTATTCTGTGATTCATTAAGTATTCATTTTATTCACTGCAACTTTTCTAATTATTTTGAATAAAAATGATAAATCTTAAATTTATGCTAGTTAGTTATTAAAATGTTATGTTTGAGTGTGACCTGGACTCGATTAAAAAGGGTTCATCGGTAGCAAATTGGAGATGTTCATATTCTTAACCAATGAACAAGATTTTCTTCATTGCATTTCATTGGTCAGACAAAAGATTATTTACTGAGGGAAGGGCCGTAGAAGATTGCCTAACCACAAGGCTCAAAGCAATTAGTCAAACAAAACTACACCTCTCTATGGTGGATTGGGGCGTTATGTCCTACGTTACCTTTAATATCCTTGCAAACGTGTCTATCAGAACACAATAATCATCAGCTTGACCAAATGGGGTATGAATCTCTTGTTATCCTAGCATATCTACAAAAATCTGTCTAACAATTGTGCACATTTCCAACTCCTACTTGATATTGCCCTGATGTGGGGGGTCATGGTGACCACATTGTTCTTACTATCTTATCTTTGGGGTGTATCAAATACACCGTTGACTATCAGTTTACTTTACAGGAGAAACTCAGTCGTTTGTGACTATCAGTTTACTTTGCAAGTATGCAGCATCATCAAAAGACGAGTGGGAAGAACAGTGCAAGGTATGGCACAAGTATAAGGCATTATATGGGATGGATAGATAAAAGTTCTTTTTTATCTGCACCTCTGCAGTGTGGGTTTGTTACTTCCTTTTTCTGCTGGGGGCTCCTCGTTCTGCATTCCCAGAACACAAATGCCAAATCATATTTGTTTAATATTGTCCTGACTCGTTTTTTTGTTTGTCCTTTACCTTTTAAATACAGTAATATCGAAGGCATTACTGGATTCAGTGAAGAGGACTCACATTCGGTCTTCAGCTTCATGAAGTATGCTATTCAGTTGGCAAAGTCTGGTGATAATTCGGTAAAGTATTACTCTCTCTCTCTCTCTCTCTCTCACACACACACACACACACACACAATTATATTTGCTCGATCTCATATCAGCAATGTGCTTTCAGTAGTATTTATGTCATGCTTTTCTGATATGCTTTTAAATATTCAAAATGACGCTACTATTTTAAAAATTCCTAAATGAAATGGAAGGGTTAGGATGAATTTATTTTTGTTCTCTCTTGCAGTCTTGTTATTTACTTATTTTTCAGCCAGTACCCTGTTGTAGTCTTAGTGCTACTGCTGTTCGACATGCATGGATCAGCATCAGTTTGAGGACAATAATAGCATACAATTGAGGAGATATTTACTTTTCCATTTAAGAATAATGATAAAAGATAATGACCTTAAAGGAGTTGATCATAATCTTGATTCTTAGTTTATTCTACGCTATGAAACTAAGTTTTATACTAAACTTGTAAAAGTTGATGTAACGCTTTACAACAAAATGTTGACCGACTAAGTCTGGTAATTCCTGACACGACCCAATAATCCAACACGACACAACACAAAATGAAAAAGTGTTCGGGTCGACACGATTACAAATCGGATCGTTATCGGATAAACCTGATAAGCACATGTTAAGATAACGGATTGTTTGGGTATATAGGTGGATAACACGATACACGATAAGCAAAATATTAATTTTATAATTTTATACCCCTAAAAAAGTACTATAATAATTATATATATATATATATATATTAATTTAACAATTTTATACCCCTAAAAACTATAATAATTATATATATAATTAAATTTAAAAATTTGGTGACCATTAGATCGGCTGAGATTTAATCTCAGTCGTCCATTATGCATTAGGTCGGAGGCTATCCTACTCTTCTCTCTCATTCACTCTAATCTCTCTAGTCCAGACTTACTCATGCGCCGTCTACTTAATCCGCATCTCTCTCGCATCCTCCTCCGTTCACTTCCTTCAACTCGACTCCGGTAGCCACAAGAGAACCACGCACAAGCAAGCACATGCTAAAGGTATGAATTTTGTATTTTTGAGGATATGTTATCAGGGGATTGGGGAGGTTAGAATTCAGGTGGCCTGTGAGGCAGGTAATGACAGAGTAGTGACGCCCCACCTATTTTTGTTTTGTTGTAGTAGATGCAATGTCTTAATTATTTGTATGGAATTATTTGTCCCAAGTATTGACAATTGGTAGGCAGGTCCTTTTTTTTATTGTGAACGCCGCGAGTTTATTTGTATCTATGTTTCATTTGGGGTCTATTTACTTGAAATTAATAAGTGGGGTCTATATTTGTTTTCCAACTTTGGAGATTTGGAACAAGCAAAGCAATTAAGCAAGGCTGCAACCTGCAAGTGCAAGGTATTTTTAATTGAATTGTGAATTTGAAAGTAAATTTGAATTGGATTGTGATTTGTGGATATGTGAATTGGATTTTGAAATTGAATTGGATATGTGAATTTGAAATGGATATAGATAGGTGAAATTGAATTGGATATGTAAAATTGAAATTGAAATGGATATGTGAATTTGAATGGATATGGATATGGATATGGTTTTTAATGTTTGGTTTTTTTATACTTATTTTATGCGGAATAGAGTTTTGACGTGGAAAACCTTATTGAAAACATCATCAACATAACTCTTGAAGGCAATAGATCAAGCCAAAGTTCCAATACAATTTCCTCATAATGATCGATGAAAATTGAGGATTTTGTAAAAGGAATAACATGCAAGCTTTGAATTCCATTGGCAAGGTTTAAACTTTTGAAAAAGACGTCACAACCTTGAAAATAAAAACTATTTCATTTTGCATATCCTTGCACATTTAATATTTTGTAATAGACTAGTAGTGTATGGATATTTTTTTTATTAGGCTCTTATTTTCGAGTGTAGATGTAGTACTCAAACGACAAATGTGTTTTAATATTTTGAAGTAATATTTATGTGGCAATGTGTGGTATGTGCAAATTTAAGAAAACAAATATTTTTTCATAACAAGTCGGGTCCCGACCTATTAAGCACCCATTAAGATAATATGTGTTATACGAACACGACAGACACGACCCGTTTGCTAGGCCTATTACCGACGCATCCGTTCCCAAGTGGTTTCCCTAAGCAAAACACGTGGATTGGGTGATGTAAAACATGTGTGACCAAACTGGTCTTAGCACGTGGATGGATTACCTGATATCATATCTTGTGAAAGTTAAGCAATCCAACCTAAAACTAAACAGCAATGGGTGGAGGGTCCAAGGAGTTCATTTTGTGCAATGCAAGGCCTTAAATTTTCGATATAAGATTTAACATTAATTGAAACTTGTTTTAAATTCTCCCAGGCAGAGGCACCCCCTCTCTCCCCCACTCCCCCAACGCACACAGAATGCCACCTCGTGTAGTTTTTCTTTTTCTTATTGACTTTTTAAGTGTCCTTTTAGGAGTTTTTAGAAGAGTATTCATTTCCAGATACCCCTTCTGGCTTTGGATTGGACATATAAGCAGGTTTTCCTGAATGGTTTTTTGGTTCAATCTTACACTGAAACTTAAGTCTGGGGTTGCAGGGGATGTCTCTACTTTTTCTTGATATTAAATGAAAAACAATGTCGTCGGAACATTTGAACAGGTTTTTATGTTTCAATTTCGTCTAGCTGACCTACATTTGAGTCCTCATCTGGTGTATCACTTGTATTGTTGACTGCCAAGTGTTCATTAGGTTGAGTGATAGGGAAGGAGACTAAGAATTCATTATTAGCACACCACTGAGTCTTTGCTCGGTGCTTGTGTCATAACTGTTGAGGTCAATGCTGCAGTTATAAACAGGTAATCGCTAAGGCATATGATCAAACTTGTTCTTGTTATAATCCCAAAAACGAGATCACCCTTGACACCAGCTGCAGTGGAAAGCGGGAAACTTGTGTTTGTCATAGCAATACGAACGGTGTATTGAGCCGTGAAGAGCATTCAAATGGCTTTCCAGATAAATCAGAACAATTGTACAGTGATGTTTCTTGTTTGAATCCTTGAGGATGGTCTCAGCAAGAATCAGACACGAGTTTGCATTATTGCCACCCTTTGCGTCACACTGCATTGTTGCTATTGAATCTTCTGCTGCCAGGGACAGACTTCTTTTCCCCAGCAGTCTTCTTCGGCAGGCTCTCTGGCAAAAAAACAAAAGGCCAACTGTACTAATGTGAGTTGTTTCATTCTTCTTCACATAATTTAATTTCTTATGTCCCTGATATTGCTACCTCACAGTAGTTATTCTTAAAGAGTCGTCTTATCACGTATTCATCAGGTTAATGGAGACGACAATCTGGATGTAGATAGCAAAGGTTGTAGCAGGTCATTATCAGCGAGGCCTTGCCTGTGCACAGGTTTCCACATGTACCTAGTTTGGGAGCCATGCATATTGTAAGTTATTGAAACTGATCGAGCCCTGAGTTTAGATTCCTTTGTCTATATGGTTCAGTAATAATAATAATGATGATGATGCTGCTGTGATTGTGAATGTATGAAGGTGTGAAATGGCACTTGTACACCAGAGGATCATGTGGATATTCTTCGCATGCCGAAATGCAAAAGCAGGAGCAATGGGGAGTGTCCACAGACTACAAGGCCGAAGAAGCTTGAATCATCACTATGGTGTTTTCAGGGTCTCATTAGGGACGGACGGTTGAAACTTCAACTCCCCCATTTTAGCACTGCTACAAACCACTGACTCTCAGCAGACTGGACTGAAGTGGATTGGATCGGATCGGCCCAGCTCGGCTCTTATCTAAAATATTCAGTTCATGGTTTGATGGGTTCATGTTACTTTGCATTCCTCTCCATTGAAAATATGTCGTAAAAAATCCGATTCCCTCTTAACAACTCTTTTAATTTATTTGCAATATTATCGATGCCGCATCATCATTATAGTAAGCAAATGTTCCCTTTGAAACGGTTTGCTCGAACGGTTGTGCATGCCAGCCACCCTTCTCGGGGCGAGGAACATGACCGGTTAATGCAATGGTCGGAATGCAAAGATTATAAGTATTTGCCTTGTTGGTTGGAAGCCATCCATTCTTCCCCGACGGTTAGGTCAAGGAAGAAACCAAGAAATAGGAAACATAGATGGCTTTAAAATGAACAAATATTAAACAAGAAAAAGGTTAAGCAAACGACTTTCCAACAGAACGCTTCATTCATTGCATGGTGATGATGATACGATACACAAAGCACTACCAAAAATCCCAGCAGCAAGTACAAGAGAATATTATGAAATTGCATAAAGGCATCCAAACGCTCCCGACTGACTCACAAGTTTATAATTTTCTAAATCTGCATATGCACAAGAAGCACAGAAACTGTAGAACCAACTATACAACAAATTCCTCCACCATCTGTACCTTCAAATCAAATAGACGCAGAAACATCATTCAGAAGGTTAACATGCGACTCCCGTAGACTTCTCTGCGACAACTGTTTCTTGATGACATGATTTTCCACCTCTCCAGTCACGATCTCAAGCTCCACTTTAAACACCGATCACAACATATTCAACGGATGCACTCGATACCATGACAAATAAGTAACCAAATCACAAACAGTATAACACAAACAGCTGCATCAACGGCAAGGACAATTCGCACTTGGCGGCACCACTTCTTTCGAATGCTTTGAGACCTAATCCTCATTGATCCCAAATCCTTTTGTAATGCAATTGAAGAACCTGCTCCAGCTTGGTTATTGGAACCCGAATTAGCTGAGTCAATACTGACTCCTCTATCCGTAGATTTCCTATGTTCCTCCAACTCGATGTCTCTCATTGCAATCACATGCTCTTTAGCCTTCTTCTTGTCTTGCTTGCTGGACTTCCCCAACAGAGGGGCTTTTGTAGAATTGGCAACTTCAATTTGACCATTTGCACTACTTGGTGAAGGAGAAAGACCAGCATGAAGTGACGGAGAAGCTTCAGCTGTCCAATTACTACCACCATGAGAAACATTCTCCAAGGAGGTGATCAAGCGGTGGATAACAGGAACTAGCTGTTCTTGTATGCCAACAGAACTCATAACACTCGACAAACTTCCCCTTGCACCCTTCCTGGCTACCTTCTTGAATTCGTCTCTCAAATGCTCTAAAAACTGAAGAACCCCGGTATTGCCCAGACTATCATCAACAATTGTGAAATAAACATAGGCATCTTCAATTAAGAAACCATAAGTCCTTTTACCCACCGTCTCAAAATACCACCTATGAAAAGGAGGAGTCTTTTCCAAACACAAGGAAGCCAAGTTCTCAATTTCACCATCTCCGCCACTATACACGTAGAGGATCCGGTCACCCCTTGACACACAACAGTAGTAAACTGTATTTTGAACGGAACCCATCACTAGTACACCGTTAGAGTTGATACTCAATTCCACTTGTGGTCTGCAAGCAAGTATAGTAGAACCTCATGCTCAGCATCACCAAAACCGCCCTGGTCTTTCATTCTTTTTACCTAATGTCAGACGATGATTTGAAAATTTGATTCCTTAAAGGGGGCAAGATATGTTTTTATGTTGAACTCAAACTCAAGGATCCGAAGACCATAAGCTATTTTCGTCATCAAAGAAGCAGGACCAAATGAAATGCAAACAACACATCCGCTACAGAATCAAAAGCATATCCAGAAAAATGCAACAAGGGTTGTTGTTCAGCTAAGTAGTTGACGTCGGGAATGAAGTTCAGGGTGCGTCGTTGTAGGCTTGTCTGACTCTCAGGAGCAAGATGAGAAACTAGTCTCCGAAGGCACTAATCCTAATCCGTGAGTACTAGGAAGAGAGAGCAAAAGACAATTACTAATGAAATCAACACAGGACCCTAAAGTCTAATTGAACTTATCAGTACAAGTTAAACAAAGACAGGACATTGGAAGGAAGGTTTCAAATTAAACAAAGACATCAGGTTTGGGGTTTTCCACAAGTCTAAACCCCAAATTAAGTAAAGGCATGATACGAAATCGAATCCAATGCTAAATTCAAATTGGTTATTGGTTGAGAACAATATAGCAAGATGGCAGTCAATGAGTGTTTGGTAATTGGTACGGAGAAATAGTACAAACACAGGGCGGTGTGAGTTTACAAGATTAGAAACAGATTTCTCATCGACCAACCAAACAGATCGAAAAAAGGTTCTAACAACACAGAGATTCAGATTTACCTCCCAACAAGACAAGCCTTGAGGATACGGTGACACGTGACGGCTGACTGAGGAGACAGACACCTGGTGCCTCCTGCTGCTGCTGCTGCTGCTGCTGTTCAAACTTCAAACGCCAAACTCCAAACTCCAAAGTTCAATCTGAGAGGATTATAACATGCGATGCGATGCGATCCGAGTTACAGAAGAAGTGAAGTTATGTAGTATGCTACGCGTTCTCTCCGGTTGACATTTGACCTGTCTTGCTTTGGTTCGTCTTCTTTGGGTTTGGCGACTTTGGTTGGGTCTTCTTACTAACACAAATACAATACGGACGCGTAACTACGAATTGAAAATGACATGATAAATGCTAGCTTTTCACACTCAATATATTCGTTGTTTTTTGTTTGATTTTCGCTATTCTCCGTAAAAATCATTTTCATGATTTAACGAAAAAATAAAAGAAAGACGAGGGAACGAAATGACCATATTCACATTTTGTAATTACAATTTGAGATGAAATTGTTCGTTTGGAAGATTTAAATGGTCTTATTTGGGTGTCTAATCTAATCTATGCTCAATGCTCATGAGTCTGAGAGAAACATATATCTTCTGATTGTCGATTGGAAGATTTAAATAAGACAATATTCTCAATTAGTGAGACTACGCAATCCTTGCAAAATACCATACAATGCTCGCTCTCAGTGCACAGTAAACCCTTGTTCAAATCACGTCTTTATTCTCATACGCCAAACCACTGACAATCACATAACAGTGGATATCGCTTATACTGTTCATTCAGCAAATGAGAATCGTACCCGCTCACAATGTTCTTGGGCACGGGGATAAACTTACCTACAACCAAACCAAATTTGTTAACTACGTTCCCACCCAAGCAAGACCAATGCCAGATCAATTTGGAAACTCCGCAACGAAGATGTGGTTTCCTGTCTGAAAGCATCGATATACTTGATTGTTCCTGCATTCATCAGTTGTCCTTGGTACCTCCCTCCATGCTGATGCGGACGTCTAGGATGTCTACATCAAAAGAAACAACATCTTGTTTGCTTTACTTTAGCTGCTTCTTGGCTTCTACATACAGAAGCACATGGCCAAATATTCTCTCAACATATGGCATGTTTGGAAGCTTTTATACTCACCGCCGCATCTCACTTGGATACTAGCATGCAGAATGCAGCAATTGAATTCTTGATGCTACCATCAGCTCTAATGCCTCAATTCAAGTCCATCTGCATGGATAGACAGACAACCAGATGTCATTAGCTGAAAATTTATCATATGGAATAAAATTAGTATACTGGTAGGGAAGGAGACAATTTGGACAATCTTCCTGACAACTGGTTTGGGAAATGACTAAAACCAGATTTTATTATCTGGCGATCTACCCAGACAAACAATCAGCAGTGGAGGCCGATGCTCAATTAGATAAACTCACTCGACTTGGGGGATACAACAGATTAATTACTTTATTACTTTCTGTACTACTTGCAAGTGCAAATGAGAGGCATTTGTTAAACATATTCACAAATGAGAGTTAGTACAAGAAGTTGTGTCTCATAATCTTAAAGTTAAAGACAAAAAATAAGAAAAAGGCACAATGCGCATCACCATACGACGTTCAGTGGAAATGTAATAATCAAATTATGCTAATTGCATTTAAATAATAACAGAAAAACCTTTTTTTAGCAAACTGTTCTGAAAAGGGGGGGCAAGAAGGCAGGAAAAAGAAAATCAGTTAAGCTAATCTTCAGCAAATCACAAATTACCAGATGATCCACCAGTATGCTGATGTACTTGAGTTGCATTTCCTGCATCCCTCAATCCTCTCTTGCAATCAACCCACTCAGAACTTGCATCTTCTTTGGAACTGTTTTGGGGGCTTGTTGGTTCTCCATTCCTCAACCCAGAAAACTCTGTAGCTTTTGTTTCTTCACAAGCCTGAGGCATCTGTAGAAGAGATGTTACACTACTATTCACCGCAACAGAAGATTCATGACTTGGTTCCACTAGTACATCAGGCGATTCATTTTGATATTTATGGGCAGAAAGGAGGGATGAGCGGCACAGTGGACAAGTGCTGTGGGTAGAAAGCCAGCTGTCAATGCAATCAATGTGAAATGTATGGCCACAGGATGGTATCTGTTGAAGTCTATCCTCCGCTACATAGTCACCCAGGCATACTGAGCATCTGCAAAAAAATACAAAAGGTGCCTCATTTGTTGAGAGAAAGCTTAGATTTGAAGGCACTATTTTCATCTAAAAATAGCACACTATATTGGAAGTAAATTTGAAGCTATTGTAAACTACTGCAAACACATCATGCTAAATATAAAATTATGGACAATAAGCGTTCTAGTTTAAATATGATAAATTATTCCAAAGTCTAAACAACCAAAAGATGTCACCATCACCGTTACTTTCCTATTTTGTTTTGTTTTATAGTAATATCCTGAAAATATAATTCCTTATCATCAAGTTTCAGTACCGATGAGAAATCAAGTTAGGGGTGAGGGGTTGGCTGGTTGGTATAATTGCATCGCAGGAAAATGATTCAGAGAAATTAAATCATACTTATTTGGAAACTAAAGCCTGTGCCTCAAACAACTATTGATTTTGCACAAACAATCATTCACAT
Organism: Pyrus communis; assembly: GCF_041283825.1. Lineage (NCBI taxonomy): Eukaryota > Viridiplantae > Streptophyta > Magnoliopsida > Rosales > Rosaceae > Pyrus > Pyrus communis. The sequence continues at coordinate 35,079,322 of NC_142569.1, read as the reverse complement.
AAGTCATTACTATAGCATTGTTTGTTTCAATATTCCTTCTTATGGATTTTCATACAGCCAACCCCACTTGGTGGGATAAGGCTTGGTTTTTGTTGTATGAAGTACCTATACGCTCATTGTTTCACAACTCTTGTGATGTAGGACAATAAGAAGGAATAGAGAAATAGAACAGAACTCACTCAGGCCTGTGGCATCACACGAAAGGTGTATTGAATCACTCCAATACAGAAGTTAGAAAAATTCCGGCATCACATCAGCCTTCAACTTCACACGGAAGGTGCCTTGGAATCACTCCAAGGTTGTTGTGCTTCACACACAAGCAGGAAACCTAGAATTTCCGTTCTCTAACACTTATTTCAAAAGCTTACAAAGTAGCCCCTTTTATAGGCTAATTGGTACATGAATCTGGAAAGATTCGCATTATTATCCTTAGGAATTCTGAAGACTAATTTGTGGATAGTCATCTTGTCAACTAACTATATCACTCTTGGTCTCTTTCTGTGGCATAATATGAGATTACTTAGAATAACATAATGACTAGTGATCTCACTACTGGAGTCAAATCTCCACACACGAAAAAATGTCAATAACTCATTGTTATCATATTGAAATCAATGAAACGTAAAAACAGTAGCTTTTAAAATGTTATAATCAACTGAAAACTAAAAGATGAGAAAATATAAAAAGAAGCAGCTCCATATGATTCTTTCCATGAATTACACAAGACAAATTGTTAATGCTCATCAGGAAACATCCAAATATGGACCCTTTGCTTCAGTAAAGTTCTTCCAAGCTTGAAGAATGAGATTTACACTATGAATCTATGATATTCCTTTTTGGCGACTACCAAACATAGCATATGTCAAGAAGGATGAACCGATACGCAAGCTATAACTTTCTATTATCCCCACACCAAAAACTGTACTTAAAATACCAAACTTGACCTCATCTGTATTGCTTTTACCACGTTCAATGAAAAGCATTTCTGTCAATTTCAAATTCTAATCATATTAGAACTCATCATCTATATTGCTCTTACTGATTATATCATGTTGAAAGCCAAGCTGATAATTTTCTTATGAGCTTGGCCTACAATTCAGTTACCTTATCATAAAAATGATAATTCCATTGATTCATTCCATGTTTCCAGGATACTGAAACAATCAATTGCATTCCGATTCCTCCAAGTTAAATAATAAAAAATAAAAAACAATATTAACTAAGAATTAAGGAAGGAAAAAGAAACCCCACTCACTGTGTATCTCTGACGGAGAAGCTCTCCTTATATACAATAATGGGCAGCATCTCCCTGAGCTCTTTCTTCAAACCCAACTCAACCTGACAGTTGCAGGCAGGAAGCCAATTTAAGAAACATATATAAATAGATGAATGAATGAATGAAAGAATGAGGTAACACTTACAGTGGCAAATATGTGAGTGTGATTCCCTGGAGGCGGAAGAGATGTTGTCGTTCGGAGGGAGGACCAATGGAGGCGTCGAGGGCGAAAATAGAACAAGTAGAAGACGAAAAGGAGGATGAAAGTGAACAGGATGGGGACGCAAAACACCAAGAATTGGTACATCTTGAACCAACTTTCCTCCTTTGATGATGATGACTTACTGTTGTTGCAAGATTCTGAATTAGCAGAAGAAGACCTCGGTTATACATGATTATAACACATCCCTCCTTCTTCTTCACTACAAATTTAATCTAATCGAATCCAATCTAATTATTACTAATATCTTGAGAAATGTTTGTTGAAAAAAGCAGAATGAACGCATATATACAAGTGTGACCAAGATGTCTGATGGAAGTGTACACAGACAGTCTACAGATTCACAGGGAAAGAAGCAAAGAAAGAAAGGCAGGCAAGTGGGAAGTGAGAAGTAGCAAGTGAATAGGCAGGCAGGCTGGCAGATCTCATCTACGGATACGATACGATGGCGGTCAAAACTCAAAATATTCATGACACAAAGAGTATCAAAAAAAAAAAAAAACGAACGAGGAGAGAGGTGAAGGTGGGGGGGGGGTGGTTTTGGGTGGGTGGGTGTGGGGATAGTGCTCCTGTACGAGCAACTCCACTTAAGGGCGGTAATTGCTCAGGTTATCATGCAATCGGCAATTATTGTCTTTAGTGAACCTTAATCGTCAAAAGGTATTTTTACTCTGTAAATGAATTATCCGAACAATTGGCATCCAAAAAAAAAAAATTTAATTTGAGAAAGATTAATATTATATATAATTTCAAACTCTCTTAAGTTTAGATATTTTCTCACTTTTTTGTGCTTTTTTTTAATTTTTTTTTTCTAAATGAATAACATAGACAGTTGGATTATAAGTTTTTGCAATCCAACACCCCAGGGTATGCCATGTGGGCTCAACCCTGTTTTAGATTTTTTTTTTTTTTCTAAATTAAAAAAGGTAGATTAACATGGACCATCAGAATAGGATTCTCTCCCTTCTTCTTTTCATCTCCTTTTATCCCCTCCTCTGTCACATCCCGGCCCGGACCCCTACCACATCCTAAGCTTAACTTCACCGTAGCACGATATTGTTCGCTTTGGGCCTTGACCACGCCCTCACGGTTTTGTTTCTGAGAACTCACGCGAGCAGAGCTTCCCGATGGGTCACCCATCCTGGGAATGCTCTAGCCCCTTTCTTGCTTAACTTCGGAGTTCCGATGGAACCTGAAGCCAGTGAGCTTCAAAAAGGCCTCGTGCTAGGTAAAGATGAGAATATACATATAAAACTTACAGGATCCACTCCCCTGGGCGATGTGGGATGTTACATCCTCTCACACTCTTTATTTTGTCTTTCTCTTTCTATAAAAAATTAATATAAAATGTTAAAGTGGCTTAATCGTGACCGTTCAAATAGAAGGGAACGGAAAAAAAAGAAGAGAGAGAATCCTTCTCCAGTTTTGATTCAAACTCTCCCTCCCTAGCCTAGTTACCTAACCCAAGGTGATCATTATCACCCTCTTCATGTCATTGTCATGTGTCAATTTAACTATCCATAATTGCCTATGCATTTAATTAAATATTTTATGAAAAAGAAAAACAATTGAATGACTTAAAAATAAAACTTACCATTTATTCTTTCATCTATATCTCACCTACTTCATTTGATTTTTTTTTTTTTTAACAAGCAATATTATGGTAGGACTAAGCCTCACAATAAGCGAGTCATAATAATGTGATTCAAATTTGCCTTTTGCGAGAATCGAACTTAAGATCTTTCACTTATAAGTAATGAGGAATACTACTAGACCATAGTACTAAATGACATCTATTTCATTTGATTTGATTTGCTTAGTTTAATTAATTTAGATTTATGTCCAAATTGTTGGTTTTGATAACCAGAACTGAAGAACCCTAGCAATGCCCTTAAGTATGAAAATTCACGTAAATTATTGAACTATTCTTCTCATTAATTTGTTGAAGGAAGATTACAATTTTAAAGGGAAAATACTGAAAACAAATAACAACTTCTCTCCCACGATCACATGCTGATTTCGTGGAGATCTCAACCCTAAGCAACGCAAGCAAACCTAATTGTGGCACGACTCCTAAAAACTAGGAGTTGTGCTTGACTAAGTCTCTACATAATTAGTCAACATTATTTAATTAAAAAACTTAATTAAAACTTAACTAAAACTCTTAACACCCTCCCTTAAACTGATTTCTATTGAAAACAATTTAGGGTTTAGACACCATCACGAAATCTTCATCAGCTTCTTCAACCATCACATATCTTGCCAGGTTTTCAACCCACTCATTCTCAAGATGTTTGAGTGAATGCACTTCAAGTAGCTTCCTCAATTTCTTGGAAAGGGGTTGCTTGAGTGACTTTGTGAGTATATCAGCCAATTGATTTCCACTCTTGCAATACTCAAGCTCAACTACACCATCATTGCATAGATTTCTCAGAAAATGAAAGCGAACATCAATGTGCTTACTCCTTCCATGCATTACAGGATTTCTTGATAACTTTATGGCAAAAATATTATCACAGAAAATGATTGTTGAACCATCTTGCTTGTCACCAAGTGCTTCTAGCATCCTTCTCAGCCAAATAGCTTGACATGCACATGAGGCAGCTGCCACAAACTCAGCCTCAATAGTGGATAGGGTCACGATTTGCTGCTTCTTTGAGGACCATGTAATTGCTCCATAATTTCATGAAAACATGTCCTGAAGTACTCTTCCTATCATCAATGTCCCCAGCGTAGTCACTGTCAATGAAGCCAACAAAATCTGAACCTCCTTGACTATTATAGAACACTCTATAATTGATTGTTCCCTTTACATATCTTAGAATTCGTTTTGCTGCATTCAAATGCATTTTAGTTGGTATATCCATGTACCTACTGATGACACTTACACCATACACTAAATCAGGTCGTGTCAAAGTCAAATACATAAGACTTCCCACGAGTTGCTTGTAGAATGAATTATCCACTGCTACTCCATTGATATCTTTACATAACTTCATTCCAGGCTCTAATGGTGTTCCAATCTCTTTGCAATTAGCCATTTTAAACTTTTCAAGGATTTCCTGTGCATATTTCTTCTGAAAATAAAATTCCCAGCAACCTTTTGAATGACTTCAACTCCTAGAAAATAATTCATAAGCCCGAGATCAGTCATCTCAAATTCCTCCATCATAGACTTCTTGAACTCTTCCATCATCTCAACATTGTTACCAGTATATATCAAATCATCGACATATAAGCAAAGAATTAACATTTTACCTCCAATTTCACTCTTAACATGGAGTGAGTGATCATAGGGACATTTCTGAAACCCTAGCCTTCCAAAATGATCATCAATTCGACTGTACCAAGCACGGGGTGCTTGTTTCAGTCCATAAAGTGCATTCTTCAGTTTATATACTTATATACTTTTTCTTCTTCTCCCTTCTTCTCATATCCTTGTGGTTGATCGACGTACAATTCCTCATGCAGTTCTCCATGCAAGAACATTGATTTTACGTCCAATTGATAAATCAACCATGAATATTAAGCTGCAAGTGAGATTACCAACCTTATTGAGTCTTGTTTAGCCACGGAAACAAACACTTCTTTGTAATCAATGCCATGATTTTGCTTGTATCCCTTTGCCACCAAATGAGCCTTGTGCTTGTTTATTCCTCCTTTCTCATTGACTTTGGTTCTGAAGACCCATTTCACGCCAATAGTCTTGTGTCCCTTAGGCAAATGTGTTAGCTCCCATATATTGTTCCTTTCAATAGACCTTATTTCACTTTCCGTCGCATCTTTCCACTTCACCTTCTTTGAAGCCTCTTCAATAGTGATCGGATCACTGTTTACAAACAGTGCAAAATAAGCATTGTCATCATCTAAGCTTATGTAGCTTGTATCGTAATCCATCATCCAAGCTGACCACTTTCTCAAATATTTACCCCTTAGATTGTATCTCTCTTCTTCAACTTGTTATGGTACTTCTTCAATTTGAGGTAAGGTTTGAGCCGTGGTGTTTTTACCATCAAAGTCATCATCAACTTGTATATGTTGCATGGTTGTTTTGTTTGTAGACCAACTCCATTTTGCATTCTCATCAAGCACCACATCTAGACTAATAATGATCTTCTCAGTTTCACGATTGCATAACCTATAAGCTTTGGATAAATCACTTACACCAAGAAACACACACTTTTCACCTTTGTTGTCCAGTTTCTTCCTTTTCTCATCAGGAATGTGTGCATATGCTATGCACCCAAACACCTTGAAATGCTTTACGGAGGCCTTTCTCCCATTCCAAGCCTCTTGGGGTGTCATTTTTGACAAAAAATGTTGGACTTCTATTAAGAACATGAACTGCCCAAAGAACTGCTTCAGCCCAAAACTATTTTGGAACTTCTCCTTTTGCTAGCAAGATTTGAACCATGTTGATATGGTTCTATTTTTCCTCTCCGAGACCCCGTTTTGTTGCAGCGTGTAGGCTGCAGTAAGCTACCTTTTTATTCCACTTTCATCACACAAGGCTTCAAATTCTTTTGAACAAAACTCTCCTCCACGGTCAATACGCAAGCACTTGATTTTCTTCTCAGATTCATTCTCAACAAGAGCCTTGAAGCTCTTGAATGCATCAAATGCCTCTAACTTCTCATGCAAGAAATACACCTATGTTTTTCTGCTGAAATCATCAATAAACGAGATAAAATACCTATTCCTTCCATTTGAACGTGGATTGATTGGTCTACATAGGTCCGAGTGAACCAATTCCAAAACTAAGTGAGCTGTTGTTGCTTTCTTACTTGGAAATGTTTTTCTTGGCTGCTTTGTTATGGCCCTCACAGACTTAGTTTGGTTTGTGATTTTAGGCAAACCAGTCACCATTTTCTTTTGATAGAGTGTTCTTAGTCCATTGAAGTACAAGTGACCAAACATGTGATGCCACAACCATGTTTTCATCATTTTCCTTTGCAACCATACAAGTGTTTACACTCTTAAGCTTGAACGGGAACAGCCTGTTTGGTAACATCTTCACCACAGTGATGGAGCTTCTCTTTGCATCATATATTTCACATTCTCCTTGAAATATGGTGATCTTATACCCTTTATCTTGAAGATGTCCATCACTTAGAAGGTTTGTTTTCAAATTAGGAATGAAAAAGACATTTGTCAATGAAATCATTTTTGATCCTAATTTGAACCTTTCATTTTCTCATCACGTTCACTGTTGACTTGTCTCCAAAGCTTACAGTTGTACGAAAGCTTTCATCCAAATTCACAAAGGATGTTTTACACCCACTCATGTGATTGTTGCAACCAGTGTCCACATACCAAGTCTCCTGGTCAAAGTTCTCCATAACATGAAATGCCATCAACGGTGTTTTTTCCTCCTTTTTCTCAATAAAATTTGACTCCTCTCCCTTCTCCTTAGGAAGCTTGGTGTAGCACTCATTTTTGTAGTGCCTATAGTTACCACAAATGTAACATTCAACTTGTGATTTGTCAAACTACTCTTTGCCTTTGCCTTGACGATCATCTTCCTTCTTGGAAACATAAGATGATTTGCTATCATCTATATTCCCAAACCGTCAACCATCTCAATTTCCTCGACCTCCTCTTCCACGACCACGTCCTCTTCCTCCTCTTGAACTTGAAGATTCAGTGAAGGTGGAAGCCTTCAAAGCTTGCTCTTGGGAGCCTCCACGGTTGAGCTTCTGCTCATAAACAAGCAAGGAGCTTTGTAGCTCATCAATTGACATATCCTCTATGTCATTTGACTCCTTAATGGAGCAAACCACGTAGTCGAACTTGGGAGCCATTGATCTTAAGATTTTCTCCATGACTTCATTGTCTTCAATCTTGTGACCATGGATTCTCATCTTGTTAACCATTGACATAGCTTTTCCAATATACTCATTTACAGATTCTCCATTCTTCATTTGAAGAGTCACAAAGTCTCTTCTTATGGCTTGAAGTTGTGCTCGCTTCACCTTTCTTGATCCTTGGTACTTCTTCTTCATTGACTCCCATATTTGGTGGGAGGTGTTCTTCTCGAGAATGGTTTCAAGAATGGATCTATCAATCACCTGGAATAGGTAATTTTTTACCTTTAAATCTTTCAGTTTCAGTTCATCAACCTTCTTTTGTTGTGCCATTGTCAAGATATCTTCAGGTATGTCAATTCCCGTTTCCACAAGGTCAAAGTACTATATAGACCTTAGGAAATTTTCCATCAGCATGCTCCAATGGTCGTAATGACCATCAAACTTGAGAATGACTGGCTGCACGAAGCTTTCAGTTGCCTTCTCACTTGACATTGTTTCTTGCTTTGCAAGTTCACTTTCTCACTTTGTTTCTTTCTAAGATCCCTAAAAACTGGCTCTGATACCAAATGTTGGTTTTGATAACCAGAACTTAAGAACCCTAGCAATGCTCTTAAGTATGAAAACTCACGTAAAATATTGAACTGTTCTTCTCATTAATTTGTTGAAGGAAGATTACAATTTTAAAGGGAAAATACTGAAAACAAATAACAACTTCTCTCCCCCAATCACAGGTTGATTTCGTGGAGATCTCAACCCTAAGCAACGGAAGCAAACCTAATCGTGGTGAACATCCTCATCCACGACTCCTACAAACTAGGACTTGTGCTTGACTAAGTCTCTACATAATTAGTCAGCATTATTTAATTAAAACTTAACTAAAACTCTTAATACAAATCATAAAAGTTTGTTATATGCTTATGAATTTTGTGAATGTCCAAATCATTGAGGGACCATTGCTCCAATTGGGTTAAAGTTGAAGAACGATTTTTCTAGTTGGATTAAAGTTGAGGGACCAATGGTAATGGATTTTTAGTTGAGGGACCATGATTGCACGTTTTGATGAGTTGAGGGACCAATGGTAATGAATTTTTAGTTGAATGACCATTGCTCTAATTGAGTTAAAGTTAAAGGATCATTGGTATGAATTTGGATTTTTTTAGAATTTTTAATGAAATATCATCCATATTCTATTTTGGGTTTTTTTATTTATTTATTTTTTATTATTATTTAGAAATCTGAATTTGTCTCTTGTACTAGAAATTTATTTAAAACATAATATTTATTCAATTTAACATAATTTTACTATTGTATTCTCTCTTTTTATTCATATTGTGCTACTATTTGCTATTAAAATGTTGGCTTTTTAGCGAAAATGGTCATTGATATTTGCATAACACAACGCCTTGGTCCATGAGATTGAAAATCAATAGGAATGGTCATTGAGATTGTCCACCATCTATTATTTTGGTCATTTCCATTAAGTGTCCCAGAGCTCTTGGCCGAAAGTTTGGGCAATTTTCAAAGCTTCGTAACTCAACCGTTTTTTAACCAAATTCGATTCATAATATATCAAAAAGAAGATAAGAAAGTGTAGAACAAGATTATACCTATTTGGAAGCCCAATGGTTGCCGGAGATGGCCAGAAAATAGCTTGAAAGGTGACTGGTCGGAGGAAAACTGGAAAACTCGCCGGAAATTGGGTAAACTTTAAACGTTCATAACTTCTTCAATACTCAACGAAATCGAGTGATTCAAGAACGAAAATCATACTTCTCGACGAGACGAAGAGAATGGTACATTTCTCAACGGCTAAATCGTCTTGGTTTGGCCAAAAAACGGCTTGAAAGTGGCTGTCATGGTCTCAAGTTAGCCACTTTCGAGCCGTTTTGCAGCCAAACCACGGCGAATTAGCCGTCCAGAAAGGTACAATTCTCTTCGTGTGGTTGAAAAGTATGATTTTCATTTTTGAATCACTCAATTTGATTAAGTATAGAAAAAGTTATGAACGTTTTAAATTTACCTAGTTTCCAACAAGTTTTCTAGTTTTCCCTCGCGGACCAATCACCTTTGAGGCTATTTTCTGACCATCTTCGGCAACCATTAGCTTCCAAATAGATATAATCTTGTTGTACACCTTCCTATCTTCATTTTGATATATTATAAGTCGAATTTGATTAAAAAACGATCGAGTTACAAAAATTTGAAAATTACCCAAATTTTCAGCCAAGAGTTCCGGAACACTTCAAGAACTTTTTAACAAAATGACCAAAATAATGATGGTGGACAATCTTACGGACACTTTCTATTGATTTTCAATCTTAAGGACCAAAGTGATGTGTTGTGCAAATCTCAAAAACCATTTTGGATAAAAAGCCTAAAATGTTTTGATGACATTTTTTGGTGTTAATTAAACTTAAGCTTAGCGCAGGAAGGATTCTAAGAGATTATAGAAATGGATGAGTTTTGGCTCGGTGGTTGGGGCTACTTGGTCATGTCACAAGCAGCATATATTATTCAGCAAAATCTAACATGTTTGACAATATAATAAAACAGATGTCCCCTTCTACTTATCCATTGCCATCTCCTTCTCCTCCTCCTCCTTGCAAGCAACACTGTAGATAGCCAAACAGTCTCGTATTTACTTATTTGTTCCCCACAGTAATTTGTCAACGTTGGTAAAAAAAAACAAAGGTTAACAGGCTACAAAACGGGCAGTATTGTGAAGTTCGGAAGTAATCAACTAAACTTTCACTTGCAAAAAAAAAAAATATATATATATATATATATTCATCCATATTCCATTATTGTGCGCCCAACGCTGAAACCCCCCCTCCATCTCTCTGTGATTATACATTAATACCCATTCCGTGAATGAGATGTCTTGCACCGCAATATATCCGGTGATGCAGAGCAATAGAGAGAAATGCATCAGTTTCCCTGTCAATTAGTTAATCACATCGTCAGACTTTGATGGACTTCTGCTGTCCAGAAGCCACCTTGGTTAAAATATGAAACAGCAACATCATAAAGCATACGTATACGAGCAGAGAGCAAAGTAAGCATAGTGCCATCAGTGCTGGTCTATGTACATGGGGTACTATAAATGTCAGAAACATGTGAACACAGTAGCCTGTTTATGCCACGATAAATAACTGTATGGTTATTACAATGTTAATCAGGCGTCTCTTACCTTAAGCCTGACTTCTGTGGGTGAAATTGATTTCTTTGGGCTCAAAGGAACAGCACTGAACTTGGGAACCAGCACCTTAAAACATGGTAAAAAGACTATGTACAGAGCTGCAAAAATTAAGGGAGCTGCAACAAGCCATCCCAACAACTGCAAAGATTGATACGAGTTAGACGTGATGGTTTCATAAACATAAATAGAGAGAGAGGTTATGACTACAAGGTGTTATGTTGGCAACCTACCGCATGCGCAATACTTATTAAGACCTCATGTGAAGCTTGGCCAGTTAACACTTTCTTGAAAGCGTCAGAAGTTAAAGGAAAATGAGCTCCACCAGAGATAAGTTCACCAAAGCGCAAGAAAGGTACAACCAAACTTGAGAGCAAAACAACAACAAAAAAAAAAATAACCAATAAGATAACAATCGTATATGTAGCATAAAATGTAACAGGCATGGTACAAGAGCAACCGAAAGCTTCAAGACAAGTTCTTTTGTATATGCTGTTTCTATTCTCTAAGGCTTCTATCAACATAGAGACGAATTTGTGTACCAAGTCCGAGACCAATCCACAATCAATGATTGTTTAAACATTTTATGAAGGACGCACAAACACAATTGGTCACATGCACAGCCATTACATAAACGTAAGAATATTACAAGATGCTAGGATAAAAACACAAGTACCTCAGCTCTATTGGTGTAGCAAGGACATTAGCCAGCATGACAGTTGGAGCATGGCAATGCGATCCCAGCAATGCAATTACCATTCCACACAGAACCACAGTTGTCCCTATTAATGAAACATCAGTTAATATGAGATACTTATGCACATTTCGAGAAGCCAACACTAGTTCTGAAAAAAAACTCCAGAAATACCAGATCCATTACAACAAATACAAAGGGGGAATCATATCAACATCAGCCGAGTTATATCCAGCCTACAATTGCCTACGCGAACCTTCCACTCTCAGATAGCAATTCCTTTCTGTTCTCTGAAGTGAAAAAAGGCGGCAACTACTGCTGGTAAGTTTTATTTAAGGAGGGTCCTATATTGCATATTATTGCCACACTGCTGAGCCACGTAAATATTCACTAATGAATGATGGAATGAACAAGTAACAATGAGATATGTTGGGCATTTAGAAGTGAAGTGTGACACGATAAAATTGTGAAATTGTTTTTGTTGGGGGCTAAATAAATCTGTTCGGATGAGTGTAGGAATAAGAGAAAAATCTGTTCTGGTGGGGAATCAACCTGTGTTAAACTAAAATAAGAATAATGGTATGCAGAATTACTAGATTGTATTGAAAGAGGCAGCGCAGCATGGGATATGAGAAGATGAAAGATGCATACGTACCGCATATTGGAAACAATCCAATGGTAAGGCCAAGAGCTGCAGAGAAGGCCAACAGCTTAGGTTCTGCACCCCTTCAAAATCCAAATCAAATTTTACGACTTTCTTTCTTTCTCAGCAACCGCCAAACCAAAAAAAAAAAAAAAAAAAAACTACGAAGTGTGAATCTGAAAATCAGAGAGAGAGCGTAAAGGCCAGGGTACCTGCGGAGGATTTCGAGGAGGGGATCGACCACCTTGTTCTTGAACCAAATCGACACCCCATTACCAGCTGCCGCCATCACAACCCCTTTACAAATTGAATGGATTCAGGGTTTGCTCAGGAAAAGAAAACCTCTAGTCTGTCTGGCAGATCTAGTACAAGCCAAAGAAAGAAATACAAAAACAAAACAAGAGATTTGAAAAATAATTCAGAATTCAGATTGATTCTTTCTCCCACGGTAGATATTTTTGCTTTTGTTTTAATCAAAATTGAAATTTTGAAAATACTGGGTTCCGTTCGGTTCTGAATTTCAGAAAAGCAGAGAGATATTTTCTGCTCTAGGCTTGCCTTTTCCTTCCTTCTTTGTCCTTGTGTTGAGAATTGAGAGGTCCGTACTTGGGTGTGAATTTGAATTACAACTCAAAGAGAGTTTTATTCCAATGCGGACAACACTACGGTGTATGGATGTGCCCCAGAACCAGAGGATAATCACCTGCAAAGCAACGTGGACGTTGGAATGCCGCTAAAATTAACCAACGTCAAGTTGATGCTCTATGCTTCTTTTTAAAAAAGTAAGCCTCTGGATTTTTTTGTTATTTTATGTTTTTTATATAATTTTCATGTCGACATTATAAATTATATCAAAAACACAAGTGGTAGAGAATTTACAAGAGTTCTATTTTGACGGAGTTCCATTAGCAATTCTATGGAGTTAGATTATCACCCGCATTAAAAGAATTTTACTAGGATGTTTAATAAAAGAGGAAGTTTTTTAGGTTTAGAAGATGAGACATGTGGTAGTTAATAAGATCTCAAGGAGAAATATGTATATCAAGTATTATAATATAAGTAGTTATAAAAAAAAATTTAAGTATTCAACTACTTATATTATGACACATGATGTATGGAGTCATGTTTTCCCAACCTCCTTATCTATTGGCAGCCGTTTGATTGACTCCCATCAATCGTCACATTTCATTTTGCGTACGTGTCACTAATGATTTTTCAAAAATTCATAGCATTACAAAGAGTTAATTGTAAGTGCATCGTATTCAGTCATCAAAAAAGGAGACGGTAAATTGTTTTTAGTTTAGGTAGTACATTGTATAAATCTATGCCATGCATTGTTCAAATGAAGGGCATGAAGGGCAAGATTTAAACATTTTAAACGAAATCATCATATTTGCCTGTCTAAACAAAACGATTCCAAACCACAATGTATGACATGAAATACATTGGCGTATTGAACAACTTTCCTAGGGACGGACGTACAGGTGATATCTTGAGATTTTCAGAACAGTCCAACACCAATTTCCCTTTTTGTTTTTGGCCCAAATGTTCCGCTACTTGAAATAAACAGGTACTATTCTGATAAGGAAAAACCGTGCTCCAGACACTCTCTTTTGATATCTTGCATTATACCTTGAAGTACAGTTGGGTTGCTCGTTACGACGGCATCAATGTGCTCAGACAACATTTCTTGCATGGAATCCACATCATCGACAGTCCACGCATACACTTTCTTCTTTCTCCTGTTAGAAACCCAGACGTAAAGCATGAAATCTCATTAACATGCATCTATACACTCTAGGTATCTTACAATGCTAAAGCGTCTAAGTTGAAGTCATACCCATGCAGAATTCTCACAAGCTTCTCATCAATCAATGGGTGGTACACACCAACAACGCCTGCACCCGTCATCCTCAGTAAGTTGCTTCTGGCCCCGGTCAACGGATCCATCATAACAATGTACCCGACCTGCAGTAATATCACCAAATGCTCATTCAAAACATAACATAACTGCCTTTTGAACTGAAACATCTGGTATTAGTATCAATATTTTTTCCCACTACCCTAGTGCGTGACTACAAACAATTTCATTGACTAAGCCCTGCCGGGACATGCAACAACAAACTGAAACAAAATATACTTAAATCTATAAAGGTGTTCATAGACTAGCATTTGCACTGGACAAAAGAAGGTTTTGGGCCAGGATAGTGCTGTACATCAGGTTTGTTTTTGAAGATCTAGAAACAGTAAGCAAGCTGTTTTGCCACTCAGATGTGCACAATCTGCAGATTTTTTTAATTTTCGTTCTTTTATTACTCAAAAACAGTTCAAAGAGCAAGAAAAGGGTTTCAAATGACAACCTACAAACAAACTAATATATAATTATTAACATCCATCTGTGTAAGAGAAAGGCCATTCTATCGCTAAGAAAACAAAAATAGAATGGACCTGGTTAGTAAGAAAAAGGCTGGTTCAGAGTACTTGAGAGGTCCAGAAGCTTAGAGACCTCATCAAATCCAAATACCGGAAAGGAGAAACAAAGATAGAAGAATCGCTTCCTTGTGCCAGCAAGTCTTAAAACATTTATCAACATCTGCTCAAACTCTTGCAACAAGAGTTTACATTTGTCAGCATAAGTGGTGACTTGCTGTGGGCAATGACAATCAATCCCAACTCTTGGTAGTACTGTTACTATAGTCGTTACTATTTACTGCTTTGAGAAACAAAACTATCTAACTTACAAAGTAAATAAAATATGATATTTTTGTAAACCACGCCTAGCAATATTTCATATCATGGTTAGCGTGCTTTCTTCCTAGCACACAAATCACACACCAACTTATACTTTGTTGGTTAGTTTAACTCACTCAATGCAGGTCTCCCCACACTCAAAAGGCCACATGGCGCAGTGATGACTCTAACTGTACACCTGACGAGTTGAAATAATGCAGAAAAATAAAAGAACAGAGAAATAAACCTTCTAGCTCTTAAACAAACATGTTTACAAGAAACTTTATTTAACATGTAGACCCCTGGTACTCAAGATATGCGATGATTGCAGTTAAATGGGAACCTACAACTTGACCACAATTATGCACATAAAGAAACCACTCTCTTGAGATAAAATTCCCCAACTAATCAAGTTATCAAATTCAGAAACGAACACAAACCAATAATATCCTTTAATTCAAAACGTGTTTCTGCAGAAATTATGCAAGAGACCAGAAAAAGAAAAATCACATGTTGCTGGTTACCGTGACATCTGATGAGAGTCTGATTACATCCCTTGCTAAATTGTCACTTTTAGCCCATACAAGGCAGTTCTTACACTGCACCCTCTTAACCTTGAAAAAGTTTTAGAGAAGCTTGAGGTTACTTGGATAATAATGTTAACTGAAATTACAAATGTACCTGAATAATAACAACAATAACAATAATTATAAAAGTAATGAAAAATATTTCATATGACTTCAGTAAACATGAAGATGTTGACTACTTTGGGGATTCTAAGTGTAAATTGTGATTGTAACATTTTAAAAATAAAGAATAACAAGGGCAGAAGATGAAGCAGACAAACTTACAACAGAAAGTAGATCCTTAGCAAGCCCTTTTTCAAATGAGGGAGGCCCGACCTTTACATCTAGAATCACCTGCCGAACTGAACCTGAAACTAACTGAAACAACAATCAGAACCAGAGTCAAAGAGCAATTCGAGGGAGGGGGCTGCTAAGGCACACCAAAAGGATCATTTACATTGATGTAAAAGCAGATCATGAAAGATACCTCCAAAGCCTCTTCAATTGTAAGAATATTTTTATCAGGGACCTTTCCAGAATGATCCATGGAACCAAGATCTTTTATCTACAACCACAAACCAAAAGTATATTCTCAATCAACGTTATCGCAACTACCTAACAGTATAATTAAAAATGACGACAAGATGGCGTTCTCAAGAAATCCAGGATAGAGATATTTATTAACATAGTTCAAACGAAAGCTTGATAGCAAACTCACCTCTTTCATACTTAAGTGCCCAACCTTAGAAGTATTGTTTCCAGTTATCCTCTGCAAATCCCTGCCTGTGGCATTTGAGAATCAAATCTTTCAAATAAAATTCTAACAATGCAAGGCATAGCGATAGTTCAGAACTTGAAATCAAACTTTTAGTTGACATAGTATTTCAACGTCGCATCAGAGATCCAATAACACTAGTCCACATAATTCAAGTTTGGTTGGGACCATTTAAAGCCAAGCTTCAATGTTTGTTTAGTTACAATTACGTCTAGACTTCTGATATGATGAATGATAAGGATTTGACTAGTAAGAGGTATTCCAAGGATGCAAATGCCTGTATTGCTGGAAATACCATACGGATACAATATGAAACTTTTTATACAAGCCAAATCAATTAATAATGTCTCGATTGAACATTTAAAATTTATACAATAGCATATCTTTGATAAATCATGTCCCACGAAGGGCAAAAACTGTGCTCATTACTGAAGCATGTCTTATTAATATAATTTTTCTTATGTTTATGAAATCACACAGAATAATATTTTGGTTTGATTTTGGACAGTAGGATGGTCATCTAGTGTCTTATTATATAGTAAAGTAATAAAGGGAAGTTCATCGCAGACTTTTTGTTGTTAGAAAAAGAAAAGCTCAGTGAAAATCATTGTTAATATTTATGACAACAATCAGATATGGAGTCAAACTAGGAAAATTACGTGAAGTTTGTGACCCACTCTACCTGTCATGGAGCGCAAGCAAAACTCCATCTAAAGAACGAGAAACATCAATCTCAATGCAGTCTACTTGAGAGTGAAGAGCAAAACGATATGCAGCCATCTGTGAAGTAGTGAACAAAAGGATAAAAATGTGTGAGAGAGACAGGGATAGCCGGATAGGGAACTCAATAGTCAGAGCTTTAAGTTAATATAAAAGTTCCAATGAAACTAATTAATTAAGATTGGGAGCTTACCGTGTTAGGAAAGGCCTTACTAGAGTCACCTCCGTGCGCACATACAAGAGGAGGCTCATTTAGCCAACCACACTTTCTCGACTGCATCTGTAGAAAGATTAAAAACCTAGACGGTAAATTATCTGAGCCTCCGGAATGAAAAATGTTACGTCCTTCGTAAATACCGAATTACGGGCATACACAACTTGCATATTTATGGGGAAAATATGCATCAGTCAGTTTGTCGCTGGCGTCAGATTCTATGTAGCTACAATCAAACTCTTAACACTTGATAATCTAAGCAGTTGGCAGCCAAACTAAAAGCACCCATGCCGTACAATAAAGCCTAAATTACACAATTCCTTGTCTTTTGTAAAACGGTGAGTAACTTTAAGAATTCTCCCAAATCAAGTTAAACCTAATGAGATATTACGGTTTGTTGTCTGGTGGCACTCAGCCCTACGATTCAATTCCGGCATTCTCAATTTATAATATGAATGAAAAATGTCAAAATTAAGATATTGATGGGTATTTTGTGTTAGTAGATAAAAGAAGAGGAAGGAGGTGGAAAATGTAAAAGGAAAGAGTACCTGATGAAAGAGTTTGAGTCTGAAGAGGAAGAAAATGGGAGGGACAAAAGCGATGAAGGCCACGCTTACGAGAATCGCGCGAAACAAGACTCTCTTTGAAGAAAATCTCCACTGCTGCCGTCTCTGAAGACTCTGATGCAGCAACGCTTGCCTCCTCCCAACTCTCGTTGAGATCGCCATTCTGGGCATACGACTCGTACTCACCTGAAACATCCACATATATGATATATGATAGGAGAATAGGCTATTTCAATTTTTAATTTCCCAATTTCTAATTTTTATTTGATAAATTAATTCCATTTTCATTTTTCATTTTCTTGAAAACTAAAAACTAGTTTGTTTTCAACGTTTAAAACTTTGAAAGTTGAAAGTTTAAATTAAAAGAATAAAAGTCAAATGTGAGATAAATTCTCAATTATTTTGTTTTTCTTTTAATTTTACATTTTAAAAATTGAAAGTTGAACTTGTTTTTTTGGTTGACGAGGGGGCATAAGCCTGAAAGGAAAGAAATATTATATAAGAATATTACCAGGTCATAATACTCCAGCTATATCTGCAGTTGACAACTGATAATAAAAAAGAGGAGCTTACTCAAAAAAGACTAGACCCAAATGAGCCAAATCATCACCAACAAAATTCTTTTGATGATAGATATGATGAATTTCACAAGACCAACTTTGGTGTATAAGGGCACGACAACTTAGTACCAAACTTCCTAGAGGGTGATTATCCACTTTTGCATTTGAAATCAATTGAACTGCAAGAGCAGAATCTAGTTCCACCATAATCTTCTTAATTCCATAATTTCATGCAAGTTGCAGTCTAATAAAAACACCTCGAACTTCAATGCATAGAATCTCACCTCAACCAAGATTAGCACAAAAATCAGAAACCCATGCCCCCGACAAGTTTCCTGAGGACACCACCAACACCAATGAAAACTAAAAATGAAAAAGTTGAACTTTTTAAGAAAGTTAAAACTAAAAATAAAAAACAAAATAGTCATCATAAGGCTCCAATAAATTTATCTTACAATTCAATTTTATTGTTTTGAAAATTAATAATAACAAGTGAAAACACAAGGCGAAATTTTGAAAATTAGAGAAACTAGTTGTTGGTTTTGGTTTTTAGTTTTTACTATTTTGAAATTTGTCGATTTTTGGAAACTTGGCTATTTATAAAGTTAAGAGGGTTATTGGCTAAAATCAAAGTCCAAAGAAAAATGGTCAACTTAATACAAGTTCGGTGGACAAATAAATAAATAAGTATTTTCGAACTAAAAATTAAAACTAGTTACCAAATGATATTTCAGTTCTCCCTGCAATACTTACCGGCCTTTTAGCTTGAAACCATAAGGTTAAGTGCTAATGCACTTTTCCACAAGGCCGAGAAGAAGACCGGTTTTGTGTGAGGTGAATAAGGTGTGTCAAACGACGACGCTATGTATAATTATATACAAAGTTATCAAATCATTAAAAGAGAGTTGTAACGAAATATTTATAATATTGTTTACCTTTAACGTTAATGATATTTTTACTTTAAAAAGTCACTCATGGTACTATTCACTTACAACACATTTTTGTTATTTTGATTAAAATTCAAAATTTTCAAATCATTTTCATTAATTTTCATTTATTAAAAGTGTATGTGACATAAAATGAAGTTTGTAAAAATCACCACCTAAAATAAATTGTGAGCGGTCAATTGTGTTTGGGCCAGTAAAAATCAGCAAAATTTGTTTGGGCCCAATAAAAATCAGCAATGTCTGTTTGGGCTGGGTTAAGTATGGGGATGTATCAGGCGACCAGAACCTCGATCTTCTCCTCAACTTTCCCTCCAAAAATCGGCGATTCCTAAATCCCAATCTTCACTTCACAGTTGATGGTTGACACTCTCGCTCTCTGTGAGCTAAAGCTGTAAAGAGAGAAAGAAAGTAAAGAAGAAGAAGAAGAAGAAGAAGAAGAAGAAGAAGAAGAAAATGGAGGAATACTTGCAGTACATGAAGACGTTGCGCTCTCAGATGAACGGTGCATTTCCATTTCGAATCCCTCTCTTTTCAATTTGTTAATATTTTCCTTTTTTTTTTCTGAATTAATTACGCAAATTTCGACCGATTGATCTGTTCTTTTTTAATTCGAAAAATGTATAGATGTGGAAGATCAAGCTGCAAAGGTCTCAGTGGAAGAGCAAATGCAGTTGACCACCATTCAGACATTGGAGAACGATCTCAATTCTGGTTCTTCTCTTCTTCTTCGGATTTACATTTCGTGCTTAGTTTGACTCCATTTTTGTATGTTTGCAGGCAGTTTGCTCATTCTTTTAATCTGTGTTTAAAATTAATGAGTGCAAAATTTTGATTCGTTTCCCTTCAATCTAATACCTGTATTTTTCTCAAATGTTGGAACATCGAATTTTGCTCCTAGCTTCCTCCTACAGTAGACTCGTTTTAAATGTAAATTTAATGCTAATTATATGACCAAAATGCCATCCATTTATAAAGAACAGCCTTCAAACTGTTGAATCAAGTCTATCTTGATTCTTTGCTGCTACCCTATGGTTCTCAGACACGCGAGAAGTGAGATTGAGGCACGAGATGCATTCAATTGGATTGGATCTGCATTCAACTTGTTTGAATATTCTAGTTATTCAAGGATTTCTGTTGATTATAAGTCCTTTACAACATTTCGAGCAATTTAATGTATTCAGGTCTACATGTTTTGGTCATTAAGGTTTCCTTTTAATTTGTAGTTAGTTGGGAAAGTAAAATCCAGCATCTTCCATTTGAACATTTCGGGCAGTTTAATGCATTGAGTTCCAGATATGAAACTACTTTCTATTTGCCATTTGTTCTTCAGTTAGTTGCCTTTTACACTTTTGAATTGTGACTCTTTTCTGTTGCAGCAATATCAGAAACAAAACGATTCATGGAAGACATTGAGCAGATGAAAAATGCCAAGGGTCAAGTATGCTCGCTAATTTTGGAAAAGCAGAGAAAGATAGCTTCTTTGGAGTCTGATTCGTCCACACTGATCCAGGTAGCCATTGTGTGTTTGTGTGTGGCTCTGCTGGTGTATGCTAATCAAGATGAGGTTAAAACTTAAAGCAATCAACTTGGCAACATGTAGTATCTACAAATGGAAGTTGTGAGGTGTGCAAATTATTGTAATAATCATCAATTTTCATAAAGTAAAACAGTGAAAAAGGTAGAAACATTTTAGATCCAAGTGGACAGCTGCATCATCTTCCGCATTTCTTCTGTTTTAACTTTTGAAAAAGTCATTTTCTTCCTTATGTCTTCTGTTTCAGATGGAATTTCTAATTGCCCACCAAAGTTCCAAACACATGGCTTAAACTTTACTTGAAATAGAAAACATTGACCTGTTCTGAGTAGCTTCACGTCAATGGTATAACTATCTTCTATCAAATAGAAGCCTGTTTGATATTACACTTGTGTTGGTGTTCCATTTTCAGGTCAATACTTGGACTTGGGTCATTTTATTTTGCTTTAGTTTTCTTTACGTGTTTAACTCATAATCAGAAGCCCTTTCTTCTCTATAATGTGCGGTAGCCTTGCTTATATTCAAGTGTGTATAAGCCATGCTTTTCTGTACATTTTGTTAATACCATGTTGATAAGTTTTTTAGTTCTATTTTCCGGCCATGCATGTCTGATTGTAAGAAGTTAAGAACGCAGGGACTATCTAACAAGTTAAAAAATTCAAAGTTCTGATATACATTACTATTTTGCTGATTACACTTCATTTGGGAGTCTGGGTTTATCTGTTTCGTATAAGACAAAATTTATTTCATAAAAATATTTCGTTTGACTCTTTTATGGAATAGTAAAGGCGAGTTGAATTATGCATGTAGTGTTTATCATTTAACATCCCTGACTAGTATCCATTTTACTTTCAAAGAGAAATGAATAAGTTTATCATATGCTCAATTGCTCATGAGTCATGACAATAAATATTTTGGTACCTATGTAGACTCTGGAGCTTATCGAACAAGAAAGAATCAACTTATCTTCCAAGCTTATAGAAAAGAGGTATTTCAATACGCAAGCTAAATTGTTTAACTTGAAGCTGATATTATATATCAACTTATTCCCAGCGAGGACACACATAAATCAAGATACAAAAAAAACTTATCGACTTTCCATGTTTGTCATAACAGCACTCACTACGTGAAGGTTAGAGAGGATGTCAATGCCAAATTGCAGCAGCAACAGGTTTGGCTTTGGAGTCACCTTCATTTATATTGTGCTCTTTCTTCATTGCATTTATTGTTCCCTTTTTCAATATTGGTTAGGATTGGGTCTATTCTCACTGCACTCACATGGAACTGGGAGAGCATGGAATGGTACAACTTCGTTCTTTTTTGTCTTTCTTTATTTACACATGTGATAGCTTCTTAAATGCTGTTGGCTATCTTTCTAGTTTACTGTAATACATATGTGTACAATTTCCTCACTTCTTTGACTTGATGTCTTGACTCTTGATTGAAGAAAGAGTAATTTTTATGCTATGGAGGTGGGACTCCTGTGGGTAATGAGAAGCTTAAATATTGAAGCCCATTTCTTTAAAATCCCACTACAGTAATGAAATAGATTTTAAGGGTGAGCCGGTACTCAACTGGAGGCCCATAATAACCCATGAATCTATGTTTCCAACTGTGGCAAGTCCCTTTCCCCCTTCCTTCATAAAAACCGCTTATTTCTTCAGACTTGGACTAAATAAAAAATTTGGATTTTGGAGATATGAAACTCATGCGTAATTATGTATTGCTGGGTCTTTTTTATCTTTCTTGCTTGTGCTTCTGACATAAAGTTTAAAGTAATGCAGATAGAAGTTAATTGTGTTACAGGACTTATTAGATTTTATGCAGGTTAAGGATAGATTTGATGAGAAAAGAGGCGAGTTTCAAGGTATGGCCCTAGACTACTTAACTACATGCTCTTCTGAGTTTGGGGTCTCTATCATCAACTTTCTGTTGTGCATATAATATAATGGCAATGAGAGCAAATAAAATGTGATCTGTTAGTGAAGTTATTTATGCCTTCTAAGGTGAAGTCCTGAAAGAAAGCTGGTGATTTAGAAATTATTGCATTCAAATTGTTAATATTTTGCAACACAGTTGAACCTAAAAGCATCATGCTGGAGCTGATGAAACCTCTTTACGCGTGCTGCCTTTGCAGTTTGCACCCTACCTTCCAAATGAAAATATGTAATAATCATTCTGTAAGAAAGAAGCAAGGCCTTCCTTGCCAAAACAAATTTGCCAATCATAATTGATGATCTGTTTCTTTATTTTAAATTAGCATATAAACTGCAGTCTATAAAATGGGTTATGAACAAGCTGTACCACTACCAAATTAGGTATTGTAAGAGCAACTTGCCTCAGTTATACACCAGTGATAGGGAAAATATATCATGCTCCATATGATGCTAGCAAGGTGTCTTTAATTCAAGACATGCCTCTGATACATGGTGATTTTACTCGTAATATTATTATTTTTACTTGTCTTATACAGGGAAGGCTAGTTTTGATAACCACCTCATCATGGACAGCCAGGTATGGAACTACTTTGGTTGATCCTTAAGATGTATGGAGTTTTATGTAGTGGCAACCTTTCGATTTATTTTGTAATAACAGGGCAATGATGCAAGGAAGAACCTAATGAACATGTTGGATTCTGCTAAAGCCAAGCTTGATGAGATTTTACAAATGAACTCTGAACTTGTTATCAAGAACTGCAAGGTTGCCTCCACAGGATTTTTTTGGTTCCAACTTCCATTAAATTAGTATATATTGATTCTTTCTTTTAGGTGGGGTTACATAAAGTATATGTTGCCAGAAAGTTTGACATGCTACATTCTTAGACAGTCAATTGAGGTGATATTTAGACAACCTAACAACAGTCTAGGCTTGCAGGTTGGCAACATCACATGTCAGAGTCTGACAAGTGAAATTTCTCTCTCTCTACATGTATATGTAGGAAACATTCTCTGGAAGGCAGTATGATATAGTTTGTCGCTAGATTGTTTGAACCTTTATTTAGATGGATTCTCGTTCTATGTATGATTCAGATTGACACTCTGAAAACAGAATATTTTGTACTCTTTGCTCAGAGATTATGACCTGTCTGGCCGTTTATATACATCAGTTGATTAGAGTGGATCTTGTTTGCACAAAGTTTTGTTGGTTTTCTGTTTTTTTCTTTTTATTTGGTATGTTCAGGCTTACATATTTAGCTAAAACTGACAATGTATTTTCATGAGAACCTACTGATATGATAAACAATTTGACTTGAAAGGAATCATATTAAGTTTATTCTGCTTTTCACATCACATCCTGTAGAACAAATTCCTTTATTAAATTAATATTGCAACTATTCGACTTCTCTTTGAGATCTGCTTCACAGTTTGAGTTGTGATTGTTTCTTATGCTGCTTTCTTGTACCGATTCAGATGAAGCAGGCTATTGAGCAAGTAAATTTGAGGGAAAATGATTTTAAGGTCAGTTGTTTGCTAATACAAATAGGTTGATGTCTTTGTGGATGTATACATGCCTGTGCGGGTGCTTTCAGAAACATAGGATTTAAAATTTGAAGCTAAGATATGCTCTGGGAAGTTGGTCTCACATGATTACTTTATTTTCTGCTAGTGTGTGTCCTTGGTCTTACTGTCCGGAATATGGAGTTTTGGTGGATTTTGAATTGAGTGAACTAATTTTTCATTTCTCTTCTCATGATGGGTGATTCCAGCCAGAGCTAAGGGCAATGGATATAAAGACCCTGGAAGAAGAATACAATGCTCTTCTATCAGACAAAGCTGGAGAAACTGAGTACTTGAATACTCTGCAGGACCAAATTGAGAAACTGAGGGTAAACTGTTTATCGGGTTTTTCTTTGGTGTTTACAGATTTACAGAAATTTGTAACCATGTGACCATTTGGTGATATGGCCAATCAAAGTGCCAAAGCTGGGTTTGTTGGAGAAAGGGTTCTCACTTAAATAGACATGAAAAGGAATCATCTGGCTTTTGGTGCCTTTGTTTCCATGGAAATTTGATGGTTTTGAAATGTAGGATAATTGAAGTCTATCTTCAGTGAATATTTTCTGGAAAGAAGATGATTTTATTTGAATAAGAAAAAATTCTGTGTCCTTCCTTTCATTGAAATATGCTTTTGACAGGGAATATCTCATGTGGTTAAATGTGCTTGCGGAGAGGAATACAAAGCGGAAGTGGGCATCTGTGCATAAAAAAAAAAACTTGAAACACATGCATGAATTGCGGAAGATGGAAGTCTGAGAATGAAATCATCAGTTGGCTCATGGCTAGAGCCTAGAATACTTGGCTTGCTTTTCAGGTAACTGTTCAAACAAGAACCGAAACCAAATCTAGTTCCTTTCTTGCAACAGGGACATAATGATATTTGCTTTAGTTGAAATTAATTTGTCTTTTTGTGCATTGGCGTTGGTTAAAGTTGTACAAATTTCCGTCACAAACACTATACAATAAGTGAAAATGCTTTTGTGTAAGTGAGAAATTAGTTCTCTTAGATATACACTAACGGAAAAATGTCTTTGACATTCACCTAGCTAACTTGGCTTTGGATAGCAGTCTATCTGCCACTAACTCACCACATATACATGGGTAAGTTCTGTAACCTTAGGTAGTTCTTATGTTCCATGCTAACATGGGCTTGTTAAGGAATCTGCTCCATCAACTGCTGCTCCACCAGCTCCATCAACTGCTGCTCCACCAACTGCCGAATCTGCTCCATCAACTGCTGCTCCACCAACTGCACAATTGGAATACAACCTGGACAGCAGACCTCATGTGCTCTGATGTGTTGCAGCATGGGCACGTGGCTGCAATATTCCTGACAGCAGCATGGGCAGCAAGCATGTGTCTTTAGTTTAATATTCCTGACAGCAACATGGGCAGCAAGCATGTGTCTTTAGTTTATTGCATGTGTGTCTGTGTAAGATGTATATAAAACATCTGACTATTATTACAAGATAGATAATACAGAAAACATATCATTTGTATATGGTATCAGAGCCCAAAAACTCCAACGAGAAATTTTTTTTCTGATCCATCTCTTCCCTGTCTTCATCCATGGCCACTGACGCCTCTACAACCAACCCTCTACCAGACCTCAACTCCACTACTCCCACCTTGATCACCATAAACGCTACAGCCCAATTACCTGTGAAACTCACACCCACTAATTACCCATCCTGGCGTGCTCAGTTCAACGCCCTTCTTTATGGCTACGATCTCATGGGTTATGTGGATGGTTCTCATCTCTGCCCATCAACCACTCAAACCGTGCTTCGCACCTTTTGGATTCGGCAAGATCAACTCCTCCTTCATGCGATTCTTGCTTCCGTCTCCCCACAGGTCATCTCCCTTATTGCCTCTGCCAAGACATCCAAGGAAGCTTGGGACAAGCTTCTTCATCTCTTTGCTAGCAAAGCCCGTGCCCGTGTTCTTGGTCTCAAAGAACGCCTTACTCTCCTGCGTCGTGAGAACAAGCCTGTCTCTGAGTATCTACAAGAAGTCCGCATTATTGCAGACGAGCTTGCCATCATTGATGTTCCCCTCTCTGATGATGATCTCCTCCTCTACATTCTTAATGGTGTTGGCTCGGACTTCAAGGAAATTGCTGCGGTAGTTCGCTCCCGCGACACCTCAATCTCTTTTGAAAACCTGCATGACAAACTGGTTGAACATGAAGCTGCTCTCAAGCGTGATGATACCACTGTTCTACCCCCAGTGATCACTGCCAATGTCACTCAGACATCTCGCTTCCACACCTCAAATCGTGGCTTCCGCTCTCACAACTCCAACTCCAACCGTGGGTCCTTTCTCTCTCGCAATCCTTCTCGTAGTTCCTTTGAGCACCCCCACACATCTTCCACTGCCACCAATTCTCGTGGTTCCTACAAGTCCATCCAACAATCCTTCACCGACAATGGTCGCCGCTCTACCAACATGAACAACACAGGTTATCGTGGTTTCTGTCAATGGTGTGGCACTCAAGGTCATAGTGCCAAACGCTGCCCTCAACTCCAATCTGGACCTTCCAGTACGCTCGTGGCCAATCCTACCACCCATGGCCGGTCCACCTCTTCTCCAACATGGTTGCTTGATTCTGGTGCCTCTCACCATGTTACCTCTAATGTCAACACTCTCTCTGGTGCAGCCATATATGATGGTCCTGATGAAATAATTATTGGTAATGGTTCAGGTTTGGGTATCACACATGTCGGTTCAACCACTTTACCCTCCTCATCCTCCCAATCTTTCAGCTTATCAAACGTTCTATGCGTTCCTTCTATGAAAAAAGACATTATTTCTATCTCTAAATTTAATAAACAAAATAATACCTCTATTGAACTTTTTCCTGATTTCTTTCATGTCAAGGATCTGAGCACGGGGGCGGTTCTTCTTCGAGGCCCGAATAAGGATGATGTGTATGAGTGGTCTCCTAAATCTAAATCATTTCATCAACCACAAGCTATGGTGGGTGTGGTGGTCTCTCCCAACCTCTGGCATCGTCGTCTTGGTCACCCCAGCCATCAAACTCTCCAACAAGTCCTTCGTATGTCTTCCATTAATGTGTCTTCCAAGTTGTTCAAGTCTGTTTGTCATTCATGTCTATGTAATAAAAGCCATTGTCTCCCGTTTGGAACTTCGTCTCTCACCAGTCATGGTGCATTAGACCTCGTTTATAGTGATGTTTGGGGCCCTGCTCCATACTCTTCAATTGATGGTTTTTCTTACTATGTTATCTTTGTTGATCATTTTACAAAATATATATGGCTCTACCCTCTCAAAAAGAAATCTGATGTGTTTTCCACTTTTGTCACCTTCAAAGCACTAGTTGAAAATTACTTCAAAAGAAAAATCACTAGGTTATACACTGATGGTGGGGGTGAATTTATCAAACTCCAACATTTTCTCTCATCCAATGGCATCACCCATCTTCTTACACCACCTCACACTCCTCAACACAATGGAGTCGCCGAACGACGACATCGTCATATTGTTGAAACTGGTCTCACACTTCTTCATCAAGCTTCTTTACCTCTCACCTATTGGTCTTATGCCTTTAAAACAGCTACCTATCTTATCAACCGTATGCCCACTCCGATTCTTAATAATCTCTCCCCATTCACTCAACTATTTGATGAACAACCCAACTACTCCCGTCTTCGTACATTTGGGTGCTTGTGTTTTCCTTGGTTACGTCCTTACAATTCCAATAAATTACTCCCTCGTTCCCGCCCATGCCTCTTCCTTGGTTACTCATCTAATCAAAGTGCATTTCAGTGTCTTGATCTTTCCTCCCACAAAATTTTTATCTCTCGGCATGTTCAATTCGATGAGTCCACTTTTCCTCTTGCTAACCTCCCTTCCTCCACTCCCCATGTCACGGTTGATAACTCTCACACTTGGGTCTCTTCTCTTTCTCCAGTTACTCATGTTCCCGTCCACTTACCCACCAGGCCTGTTGAGTCGGCTGTTTCTTCTTCGCTGCCACCACACGTCACATCATCATCATCATCATCAGAATCTGCCCCTGTCTCAGAACCGTCACCATCCGCTGCACCTATATTCACCCCACCACATTCTCCAACCCAAACTGATCACGTCCAGCCACCTCCCCCCAACAACCCCGTTCGTACATACACTAGAAACCCTCATAGGACTGTTGTCACCTTTCCATCCTCTAACCCAACCTCCCCCAACCCCCCCGTACCTCCTGTGCTCCCCAATCATTCCATGATCACCCGTGCCAAAGTCGGTATCCACAAACCCAATCCTCGGTATGCTATGACTGCTACTAAACATCCCATTCTCTCCTCAGTTGAACCGACATGTGTCTCTCAGGCTGTCAAGGATCCCCTTTGGCGACAATCAATGTCCAATGAGTTCAATGCGTTAATTCGCAATGGTACATGGGAGCTCGTTCCTTCCCTTCCCTCTCAAAATCTTATTGGTTGTAAGTGGGTGTTTCGTATCAAACGGCATCCTGATGGCAATATTGACAGGTACAAGGCACGCTTAGTTGCCAAGGGTTTTCACCAACGTCCTGGTATTGATTTTTCAGATACTTTCAGTCCGGTGATCAAACCTACTACCATACGCATTGTTTTGCATCTTGCCGTGACTCATAAGTGGCCAATTCGTCAATTGGACGTCAACAATGCTTTCCTTCATGGCACACTCCGTGAAAATGTCTATATGGTCCAACCACCTGGTTTTGTTGACTCCAATCATCCATCTCATGTGTGTAAATTGAGGAAAGCCCTCTATGGCCTCAAACAGGCTCCCAGGGCATGGTACAAGGAATTACACTCATTTCTGCTCTCCCATGGCTTTGTCAATGCCATCTCTGATGCCTCACACTTTCTCTTGAATAAAGGGACTGCTGTAATTTATTTTTTGGTTTATGTTGATGATCTTATTAAAGGAAACGATTCCTCACTTATAGCAAAGTTCATTCACCTGTTGGCAACTCGGTTCTCCGTCAAGGACCTGGGCTCCTTACATTACTTTCTTGGTGTTGAAGTCCTTCCCACAGCCACTGGCCTATTTCTCTCTCAGCACAAGTACATTCATGATCTTCTTGTCAATGCCAAGATGGATGGTGCAAAGGCTGTCAGTACGCCTCTCTCCACCACTCACTCACTCATGCTCCATGATGGCTCCTCCCCAACGGATCCCACTCCCTACCGTCGTCTTGTTGGTGGACTTCAATATCTCAGTCTTACACGCCCTGACATCTCCTTCACAGTCAATAAGCTCTCTCAATTCATGCATTCTCCTTCCGAGACTCACTGGCAGGCACTCAAGCGTCTTCTCCGCTACCTGAAGGGTACCATTTCCTTTGGCCTTCATCTTTGTCGTCGCCCCTCTCATCGTCTCTATGCCTTTTCCGATGCTGACTGGGCTGGTGATCGTGATGATCGCAAATCTACGACTGGCTATGTTGTCTATCTTGGTGGCAATCTCATCTCTTGGAGCTCCCGAAAGCAGCGGTCTGTCTCTCGCTCCTCTACCGAAGCCGAATACCGGGCCATTGCTGCCACCACTGCTGAACTCATATGGATTCAGTCCTTACTGTGTGAACTTGGCATTTCTCTCCCCACAACACCGGCTGTTTCTTGTGATAACATTGGAGCCATGTTCTATTGTGCTAATCCGGTTCTCCATTCCCGTATGAAGCATATCGATATTGATTTTCAGTTTGTACGGGATCGTGTCACTCGTGGTCTTCTTCAAGTCTCTCATGTCTCCACTACTGATCAGCTTGCAGACGCTCTAACCAAATCCTTGCCACGTCCACGTTTCCATCTCCTTCGTTCCAAGATCGGTGTCTCCGATGGTGCCACCGTCTTGCGGGGGCGTGTTAAGGAATCTGCTCCATCAACTGCTGCTCCACCAGCTCCATCAACTGCTGCTCCACCAACTGCCGAATCTGCTCCATCAACTGCTGCTCCACCAACTGCACAATTGGAATACAACCTGGACAGCAGACCTCATGTGCTCTGATGTGTTGCAGCATGGGCACGTGGCTGCAATATTCCTGACAGCAGCATGGGCAGCAAGCATGTGTCTTTAGTTTAATATTCCTGACAGCAGCATGGGCAGCAAGCATGTGTCTTTAGTTTATTGCATGTGTGTCTGTGTAAGATGTATATAAAACATCTGACTATTATTACAAGATAGATAATACAGAAAACATATCATTTGTATAGGGCTAACGAATGCTTAAACAAGGCACTTTAAGGTGCGTTTGAATGTCCAGTAGACATCATTCATGAACGGGAGGGTGCCCTTTTTGTAGTAGTCAGTAATGAAATTAAAAGATATATAGGGAAGGGCGGAAACGGAAAATTCAGTTATTTTATATGTATATGCTTGCTTGCACAAAGAGAAATTACTTACAGGTAGTTGAGATGTATATTCCCTTATATGTGGCACTCAGACTTTTGCTTGAGTTGTCGAAATATATTCCCCATATAAAGTAAAGGAGAGATAATGGAAAAAACTAAAAGCACTTGATCCCAAGTGCTTCAAGGGCTGCTGAGATTTCATGGGCTTGGTAGCTCTCCACGAGGGCAATGTTAGGGCTATCCTGTGGGACTACAGCTTCTCTTTTGAAACTATCTTTACCGTGAATAAGCGTCTCACTGCCATACTCAACAGAGCCTCTTAGAACTAGGGTCTTGTGGAGGCCGGCCAGCAAGTCTTCATTGTCTGTATCTCCTTCTTCCCCGACAAATACAACCACTTTCGAAAGATCAATGGCCCACCTGACGGAAAGATATCTACATAGGAGAATAGAAGAGCAACTAAGTAATACCTAAATATTCTGATGCTTTCATCAGTGTAGTGTTGCATAGTAACAGTATAGTAAGCAAATGAAACCCAACCTTAGTGCTTGTACTCTTGATGCAAATAGGGGTACAACATTTAACCTTGAAGCTACACGAGTGTAGACAAGGTTGCATCGGAAGCCTCTCATCCGCAGCAATTGGTGCAGGTCGTCAACCCGTCGAGTCTACAATTGTTACAGCAGAACATAGATATTTTTTATTATGAAACTACAAATATGTCTTAAGGAACCACTTTCCATTGAGGTTGGTAGTTTCTGTACAGTATACAAGTTTCTCACCTTGGCTCCTGGTTTCACACTATAAGAGTAGCACCTAGAGCTACTTGATCTGGCATACTCCACGACATCATCCTCAGCTCCAACTTCTAGCCTGGCTAGCCTTGGAACCATGGACCTCACATTCTCCCCAGGCCATCTGTACTCGATATGGGTTTCATAATCTGCGTCAGCTGCTAGATCCCTCCATGGTAGTACATTTCACTCCCACTTTTGCAGACCAACGCGTCAAAATCTTCTATGTTTACTTGGCACCCTTTAAACGCTTTCATGATATCTTGTAAGCTGGAACCAGTTAACAACACAATGCCTACTCGACCCTGGCCATAGCCTAAGCCTGCTGCTTTCTTTACATTCACTAGAATTTCTTGAAATACCTGGGTGCCATCTCCATTCTGGTCATAACAGTCGATGGCAATTACAAATAGACTCTGCTTTCTGCCAGGACCATAAGTAGCACCTACATTGCTAGTGGACGAAGACATTCTAGTTATGGCTTCAATCAGTTCCCTCTGTCTAGTTGCTGCATCGAGCTCTCCATTATGCTTGAAGTCTCCTTCCACAGAGAATCTCAAAGAAAGGTCTTCCACATCTTTTAGAGACTCACTCAATGGCTCTTCAGGAATTGGCGTGATCTGAAGACGGGTAGTGGGGTGATGGTTTCTGGAATGTTCAACATGGGAGAGGTAGTTTTGGCAGTGTTCTAGCCACGAAAAGCGGTGGATGTTCTTCAGGCCGTTATATCTGCATTCAAGCCAGAGGTTTTTTTCTCCGACAAGTTTGAGCAGTGCCTCTTCTATGGCTTTCTGGTCATGTGGGTCAACTAGGAGGCCGTTGTTTAGTGCCTGGTAATACAGAGTCAACTATCCGTTAGTTCATTAGACACAAAGCAACAATAAAGTATTCCACGTCTCTGATAGTCGTGAGAACCACTAATACAAGTGAGCTTCACCTCTGTTTGTGGAAATAATGCAGTAACTAAATGTGGTATAAATAATATAATTACCTTCAAAATATCCACAGGCCTTCTATTTTTGGTGGCGACCACTGGTAAACCATAAGCAGCTGCCTGGAAACAAAACCACAAGAACATTATATACACTGTTTGCAGTGAGGAATTTAGGACAAATAGTTACCGTTTCATAAGATTTTCTGCACTAGAGCCTAGAAGTGAAACAGATGATCATGAAAGCTCACCTCTATAATTGTGAGCCCGAAAGGTTCCACGAGAGCTGGGTTGATGAAAACTCCCTTCAATAGAAATCACTGTAATTTGTTACTCTCAGAAATTGAAGTGTTGAAAAGAAATGACCAGCAGGTAACATAGTACGAAAACAGATTATTTGGGGACGATGATACAAGGGCCATCTGACCTTGTGAAGCCAACCAAGGCTCATTTTTAAAGAAATAATTGAAGCCCTATATGATACAGTGTGTGTGTACCTTTGTTTTTGCAGCTAGACAATAAATGTCTGGCACATCTAATTGCTTGTGATGCTTAGGATAGGCCACTTGCCCATACAGATCATACTTGTCAATGAGCCTGAGTACGGTTGTAAGAACAACTGAGCTACTATTTGACATTTCTTCAATGTCATCTCTGTTACCAAGTATTAGTGTCTGCATAAGCAACAGGTATAACCCAGCATTAGTGTATAGTTTAAGAATACATGATCCAGTTATCGGAAATCAAAGTATGAACTTTACCAAGTTGGCTAGCTCCCGAAGAGCTCGGCATTCCCCAAAGGCCTTGAGCAAGGTAGTAACATTTTTCTTGGGGTCAGGACGAGACAATGCAAGTATAGTGGGCTTGTGAGGGTTGGTAAAAAATCGCATTACCTGCATTGCAACAAACGAAATCAGCATCAGCAGGCAATAACATGCCTATTGTAAGTCAGTCTAAGCCTAGTTTATTTATAGGAAGATCTCCATTCACTCTTTCCGTGGAGGATTAGAAATGCTATGGAGGAGATGGGAGATTGTTTTATTTCCGGTGGACAAAATGCATATATACCTGTATAACCAATTGAAGGGAATGGGAATATGTGAAAGGAGAAATAGGTGGAAGAATATGCAACCTCAGACCAGATTGGAGGCAGATGCCTTTTGCTTTGACCTCTATCAGAGCCAATCAAGGATTTGAGATCTCCATCTCCTTCGGAATCATGGGCAGTAACATAGCTGAAGTCCATGCCTGGCGGTATAACCTAAATGTCGGCACCACATAGTGATTAGTCTGTACAAGACTTTGGGAAGAAAAGAATGAAATATGAGACATGACGTTAAGTCATTAATCTTTCATTTGGAAATCCACAATCATTGACAGTGAGAAGGAGAAGAGAATGTGAGTGTTGCTTACCACCATTCTTGGCATGTATCGTCCAAGGCAACTGACTCCACGACGTCTCCTAACCCTAAGTTTCCTCTCCAACTTGAGGTCAAAGCCATCGTAGAGCCCCCATTGCTCTTCGATTTCTTGCCTAGTGCTGGTGACCACCATTTCAGCAGAATCCAACCCCAGCTCCTCACCCTCGATCCTCCTCATGATTTTGTAGGTTGCGTTGATGTCCTCCTTTGTCAACCTCCCTTGTTTGAGCAATTGTTCAAACTTGTTTCGGCCTAAGGAATGCCCATTGGCACATTCAAAGCTCCGGACAAGTGAGCAGCCACCTCCCCACCATCGGCATAGTGGCCATGGATCACATAAGGCCATGTGGGTTTTCCCCCGTTGACTTCTTCACCAAGAGCTCTTGCCATGTTCGCAATGTGGCCGAGAGCCCCATCAACGAATTCAGGTATGTGAGGCCAAAGTGACTCTTTGGGTATATACCTGCAGGCAGCATGCCTCAATCAAAATCATGTTCACATCTGGAGTTGGACTAGGTCACTAGACACATACTAGGGCAGTAGGATCAAGAAAAAAAGGATTGAAGAGTTACTTATCGCAGGGTCCACAGGGGAGGCGGACAATGTAGGCTCCGCAGCTGCCACTTCCATCAGGTGGACATATGAGCATCTCATTGGGTTCACCGTAGCTGGAGTCTACCTCCGATGAAGTAATTTGTCTCGTTAGCAGATCAACTCGGTAGACTCCCTTTGTATTAGCCAGAGCACGAGCAAGTTCAATCACATACTTGACCTGAAAATCGCAGGTACCATGCATACGTAAATCCATATACATTCCATTAGTATTAATTTCACACAAGATATTACTTCTTGATGAATATATTATCATTCTGAATCAACAGATCATTGTTCTTACCTGGCCGCCTGTATTGGAATCTCTTCCGAGTTACATGTTTTCTCCACGCACCAACCCATGCATACTACAACATGTCATTGATGTCAAGAACAAGAAACGCACTATGAGTGATCAAATTGTACGATACACTTTGACTTTCAACTGCATATGCAAAAATATATACGTACCTGATCAGGACAATGTAAAGATGCCTAGACTAGTTAACATCATCGGACCACACAGGCATGTCGGATTTACTTCTTAAAATATCCTTCACTGTTGGTTCTGCAGAACTCACGTCCCCCTTTTCCTTCTCGCCTTCAGACAGCTCGGAAAGGTCATCCTCCGCGTCATGGCGCCCTTGCTCCCTGTCCAGACGTCGTTTGACAAGCCTTCGAGCGTCATCCCATGCTATCTGCACTCACTCACCCACACACCAAGTTCGAACCAGATTCCTTCTTTTCCTTCGTTAAGTAGCTAGTTTTAGTTGAGCACTTGATTCACTCACCTGTTTCTTTTTACGGGCGAGATGCCAAATGCGCCAGCACATATTCTCAAGCCTATTGCTGCGTTCTTGGGTATTCCTTGTAGCTATTACCTGCGCCACCATACCCATTAATTTAATACCTCTCACATTAATTTAACTTTTAAAACATGAGTTTTATTAGCTAGTTAGTTTTTTTTTATCAACACTAAACAAATACAGAATATTGCTTCCACCTTTCATGAGATCAGAGTTTTAGGATTGGACCAAAAAAATGGGAACATATATGTACATGAGAAATGCTTTAGTGTGCCGAGAAGACAGCCTGGTACACCAAGTGTATCAATACAATTATTTGAATTTTTTTTTTTCAAGTTTCTAACCAATTATATTATTATACTTGGTTGAAAATATATAGAGTTAGTGTATCAGACCATGTTTCCGGCACTTTAAAAAAAT
The DNA here is from genome assembly GCF_041283825.1 of Pyrus communis. Taxonomy (NCBI): domain Eukaryota; kingdom Viridiplantae; phylum Streptophyta; class Magnoliopsida; order Rosales; family Rosaceae; genus Pyrus; species Pyrus communis. The sequence continues at coordinate 35,044,055 of NC_142569.1, read as the reverse complement.
TGTCATATTTACGTACATGTGTGGGCCCCAAATAGTATACAAAAACCATTTGTTAACATGGGGTCTACTAAACTTTGGAGAAAATCAGTGTAAACCCATCTGTGGCCCCCACAAATCGCAAATATATGCTCATCACTCATGGCTCATCACATCCCCCATCCCATATTGAAACCATTTTCGTGAATCAGATTCTCTCTATTTTATATGTCACTCAATTCACTAAATCCTTACAATTGTATATACATCGAGTGAAATAATCAATTCACTGCCTTTCTTCATTTCTTTGTGGAAATGCATTGTTCATGAATTCAGATTTAAAAAAAAAAAAAAAACCCTGAAGTTTTGCAGGAGATGTGAGACTTTGAGGGCCACAAAACGAATGTTAACTAAAGTTAGTACAGGGCTCTGATATAAGTTTACGAAAGACAGCCTGAACTGCAAAACCTCAGTTACTGAATTAATTAAGTGTTAATTTTACATGAAATTAAAAACAATCGGTACCTTAACCCATGTCCTGTGGAGTTCAGATTCATCAAAGCTATTCACAACTTCTTCCACAAAGTACTTGGTCGGATTGAACAACTTGTCGGTCTTTACTTGCTCTTCAAACTTTGAAATTTTCTGCCTCCCGTCGTCCCTCTTCCTCATGTTATTTCCCGCATCCAAAATTGCTTCCAAATAACCGTTTAACCAGTCGTGTCCGGCCATCTCCCTCCCTCGCTTCTCCCTCTTTGCTTTGAGACGGTGGAAGACTACTATTGATTCAAGCTTCTGGTATGTGAATTAAGAGATGTTTGATTATGTGTGCGTGTGTGTGTGTGTGTGTATATATATATTTCAGTAGATGCTACTAAAAGTAGTGAGAACTGAGAATACTATACTTGTAAAGTTTAATTCTTGGAACCTTGCAACTGTGCAATAGGAGAAAATAAAATAGTGTAAATACTGGATTTACAATATATATGTATGTATGATACTATCGAATATATATAGTTTGATGCTGTTTAAAATTAAAAAAAAAAAAAAATATATATATATATAAGGGCTTCAACTGTCAAATTGGCACTAACTAATTTTTCAGAAAGCATATACCTACAAATATGTCAAATGTGGATTGGGTGGGTTTTCGTTCTCTCATTTGCTTGCAGAGGGTTTACTCAAACATCCACATTTTTTTATTATTATTTTTTCCTAAATACTCAAAAAACTTTATCCCAAAAAATGTTATTTAAATTTACTGGAGAATCCAGTTCCATTTGTTTACAATATAGCAGATTTACATTCTCCAATCCAATTTGAATTCAAGATAGGGCCAAAATTAAATCGAAGGAAAATAATTTAAGGTCCTTAAGGGTGGGGATAGTTTATTGGGCGATTTCTTTGTCATTGAGAAGACCAATATTATGATCTCAATAACAAGGTAGTCAAAGATCAATAGTCTATGTATGCAATTTAATATTTGATGCTGACAAGTTTTTGTAGATACACTCAAAACCAAATGTCCATATGTTAAGTGTTTAGAGGATGTGAAGTTAACGTTCCATATTGGAGGACTAAGAAACCTTGCATAAAGTTATTGTTGAATATTTATATTTAAGGCTAGTGAGTCATGGCTATGTGGTGGATTGTCATGGTAGTTCGGCCATTCCTTTTTGACTCATTGCATCCCGAGTTCAAACCTTCTCCCTCCTCCTCAGTGTAGATTAGTGTAGAATACCGTTTGTACTTAAAAAGGCTTATGCTATTTGTAGACAATTCACCCCCACAACATGTGTGCCAAAGGAAGTTACGAATTTTTGTGGATCCAAAGCTTAGTTAAGGTTGTGCACACTCCTAATACAAAACCCGGACCAAAAATAACAAGATCATCAAGGTTAAACAAGAACAAAAGTTGCAAAATTTTGTTGTTGGTGCGTTTGGATATCAATGAAATGTTGGAGAGAATTAAAAGCTTTTTCTTGTAGCACTTGTATATGATTTATAGGGTAGTAAATGAATTCGTCCTTTATTTATAGAGGTTTAAGTGTCTATTTCTGAAATGGTTCGACAATCATGCCAAGCCATATACCTCTTGGTTTGCAGCTGCACCCATTTAATAAGAGGCACGTCAGATGGAACATGTCTATATACATGAATCGAACTATAGCTTGTCGAATATGTTTCTGAAGTGTTTCATATTAAATAAGGGGTTACAAAGTTTAAAATCGAATGAACGCCTCTTTACTTTCAAAAGGGTATACGAAGAATTTTGAATTGCAGAGCAGAACCCACCGGTTGTTCGACACCTCCGACTGATCGATTAGATCAAAGAGCTACTTGTGAATTTTGTGTTGTTTTACTGGTCGTTCGAGGTAGCCCTTGTTACTTTTCTCAAAATCTAATTTCTGCTTTACTCATTTCAAATTGGTTTTGGTGTGGAATATCATATTTTATGATAATAGAGCAAGTTTGTCCATATATGAAGCCAACAACCACATATACTCCACGCGATTGGTTAAAATTGTTCACGTGTTAGCAAAAGCGGATGCATTGAGGGGCAGGGGTGTCAGCTGACCCCTGAACATCGATGAATGTCCATAGATAACTCGAGTGCTGACTCTCCGAACTTCGGTAAATTTCTATTGATAACTTTGGTGGTGCTCCTTTGAAGATTGGAGTTGGCTTCATACATGCCCTCCAACTGTAAGAGTGGCTTATTATTATTATTTTTTAATAAATATTACTTTGTCAAAACGACATAGTTTTGGACCCTTAGTTTAATAAAAAATAAATAAACACCAAGAGCCAATTAAATAAACGCATGGATGATGGATATGTTACCCGAGGAAGATCGCAACGTGGAGCTCAAAGAATCATAAACTTCCATCATTATCATGTGGAGCTCTTTGTTGCTATCGTTGATAAGCAACTTGTGGAATTAAATAGTCGTTTTGATGAGGTAATTACAGAGTTGCTTCTTTGTTTGGCAAGTTTGAGCCCGATGATTCATTCTCGGCTTTTGATGAACAAAAGCTAATATGTTTTGTGCAATTTTATCCGAATGAATTTACTACTTGTCAACTCTTGGCACTTGAAGATCAAATTAGGCATTATATTCTTGATATGCATTCGAGTAGTGAATTTTCTCAATTGAAAGGAATTGGTTGCCTTGCAAAAAAATGGTGGACACGGGGAGGAATAGAGTATATAATCATGTGTATTTGCTAATTACATTGGCTTTGGTTCTACCAGTTGCTACTACTTCAATGGAGAGAGCTTTTTCCGCTATGAATCTTGTGAAGACTCCATTGCGTAACCGAATGGGAGATCAATGGTTGAGTGATAGCATGATGGTTTATATTGAGAGCAATGTTTTTTCTTCTATTGACAATGAATCTATAATGCAACGTTTTTAAAATATGAAAACACGTCGGGGACTATTGTAACTTGTAGTGTTGTTTGTTCTATAAGTTACTAGCAGAGAGCACACACTTTGTGTGTGTGAATAATTTCTCTTAATAAGTGCATATTTCATTTAATATTACATAATTACTGTTTTGTCATTCTCATGTAAATATTGTGTATCAAAAGTGAGGGTAAAATTGGAAAAATAAGTATAAAAAGAGGGTAAAATAGGAAAAATAGGGATATGATTGTCATTTTGTCAAAAGGTACAAAATTATTATTTTGCCCTCCTTTTGTCAATAGTGTGTATCAAAAGTGAGGGCAAAATAGGAAAAAAAGGTGGCAAAAAGTTGACAAGGAGGGTTCTCTTAATAATAGTATAGATGAATGATGGAATTATAGTTTAATTTTTAAGGTTATTATATGTCTAAAAAATGTTTGTAGTGTGTTAAGTTGGAGAGGGCTAGAATGATGCACCCCCATCTTATTTATAGCAGCCAACCTCATCATGGCCGAAACAGAACTATACTTGGGTTAGGATTCCTCCTAATCTAAACAGATCTCAGCCAATCCTTCCTCCATTAAGACTTTGAACCAACCTCTTTATCCGGCCACATTCACTTCTCAAACCTCAGCATCGTCATTCCATTGAGACTTCTTATACTACTAGGATTCGACTCATTCACTCCTACCCAGATTAATCCTTCTTGTAATAGGACTCGGTCAACCTGACTAGGCAGCTTATGACCACTGGACGACCCATAGTATTTTGGAAGAGCTTTGGACCGAACATAAACCTAAGCTCGGCCCAATAATATTATTTTGGGCCCAAACAGGTACTAATAGATGGTTCTCCTCACTTTCGATGTCAAACTCAAATGTGGCTCTAACCTAAGCCCCCAAATTCCAACATAGCATGCAGGAACACTAATGTTTTCCTGTGTGATCTTCATACAAAGGTACAAAGAACTAGATATGGTTAGTTTACTTTTTTGATGCTTAAAAATATAATTTTAGCCAAGTCCCAACATGAGGTTGATGTTATAAATTTTTAAATAGAAAAAAATGGCATTTTCATCAAATAAGGTTCTTTCTATTTTGGATTGTGGGTCGAAATTATTAAGACACTGACGCTTGAGTGTTTGAAAAATAGGTGCAGGACATATGAGCGTTTTGATCAAGAAAGAGCTGCTACAATTACTGTATTATTTGACTTATTGTATAATGCTTCAAAGAGGAAAGTAGAGACAATTAGTTATCATTAGAGTAACTATGTAACCGATTCAATGGATCATGTACAATTCTTTCAGTCTAACTCTTTAGATTCTTTTTTTCTTTTTATCACACAATAATAGATTCATTAATGATGCCATGTACAACTCTTTGAATTTATAAGAGCTCTATGTAAAGTTACAATGACTGTATCAAATCATCATACAATCAGCTGTTTATTAAAATATTATATTTTCTATTTTTAAACACATGTAAAACATCTTAAGAGGCTCGTAGCGCCCGTGATTAAAAAAAAAAGCTTGGTTTAAAAAGAAAATGTTAATTAAGCACAAAGCAATTCTTGAATAGACTAATGTATATAATTATATTTGAAAAAGAATTTGTAGTTTGATTGCAAACAATGTAAAAATTCACCAAGGATTTGAAGCAGCAAAAAAGGATACGAAATCCACCAAAGCATCTCGAGGACTTCTTTTTGTAAACAATGTGAGCCTTTCTTCGTTGGTTGATGTGTGTTATTTTTTATATGCTAGCTTTTTCATGTAATTTTGTTGTTCAATGTATTCAATTGGGGTGGTTTTTCCTTTTCTTTACAGACTATTTGATTTGGTTTGTATCATTGTTTGTTTTATTAGGCACAAGAGACCTATGATTGGCAGTCTACCAATTTTTTTTTAATAATCTTAATTATGCTTTTACGTGTAGAATATAATATGACAGGAAGATAAATGTGAAAATTTGCTACCAATAGAAAATAAAAGAAGAAATCAACAGAGAAATTACACATTATGGATTAATCTAAAGTAAAAATAGAGGGAGTTAGAGCTAGATTACATATAAACATTGGATATTTAAAAGATTTTAGGGCCACGTAGCCCCTTAATAAATAAAAGCCTAACAAATGAAGAAATCAATAGATAAATTACACATTATGGATTAATCTAAATTAAAAGATAAAGGGACTTCGAGCAAGAAACGTTGTACGTAGTACGTAGCTACGCGTGATGTAAAAAAGGACTTTCACACACACAAGGCATGAAGAACAAGTATGAATTGTTTTTGTATATGCATAGATGCGAAAGGAAAAAAAACTCTGAATGTCGTGCATAGTGCGCCGTGATGTAAAAAAGGCCTTTGGCACGCTTAAAGTGCGTGCAGAAAGGCTAGTATAGATATATGGAATGAGAGCCCCAAACAGAATAACTTCTCCTCCATTTTAAGAGAAAATATTAATCTAACCAAATTATATTAAAAAAATATCTAAGAAATTTATATTGCTCTCCATTTTAGGAGAGATATATTAAGCAGAGAATTAAAATTTGTTTTATTGAAAAAAAGGAAAAAAAAAAGGAAAGGAACATGAACGTATCTCTTTCATTTTAGGAGGAGATATTAATATCTAACAAAATTATATTAAAAAAAAAAAAAAAAAAAACAATGTGGGAGAAAAAGGGTAGAGGTTGTCGTAAGTTTTAAAAAAAGGGTAAAGTTTTCCCACTACCAAGCAGTAACTTCCCAGTTCCCACATACATTCCCTTTTTTTTTGTTTTGGCTACATTATTATTATATGTACTCCCCATCTCCTCCGATTATGTGGCCTGACACACCCTGACCTCAATTGAAGCATGTTGGCCATCACGTGAGTGTGATGTAACCATGTGCGCTGTGCAGAAGCGGTAATGATATGAAAATGCGAATAAATAAAAACCACTAGTTATCTTACCTTAGACTAGCCTATAAGTGTGAGTGAATGTGATTAGAGTAAAAACACACACAACCAGAGCATAGGTATCGAAGTGCAGTCTAGAAGACTAAGTAATAATTATACAGATCATAAAAGAAACCCTACACTGGTGGATGTTTGTCAGAACCGCAGTGATGTCCTCGCAAGCCACTGACACAAACTTCTATCTAGAACCTGGAGGGGCTCAAAACAGAAAGTGTGAGTGGGCAAAAACAAAACTTTCAAAACCATTTATCTTTTCAAATGTAATAACCCTCACTATAAAACCCGTATAAGTTTCCCATAAATAATACTGTAAACATGTATGAAAACTATCCTCAAGAATAATCGAACCATGTGTATGCCATGACAACTATCTCAACCATGAATAAGTAAGCCAGGTGAATTGCACTAATATAAAGTGACATATCAGCCGGAGTCACCTAACATGACTTGTACAGCTGAATCAATAACTCAACAATCAAATTAAATCCTACACACGAGTCGGAACCACCTATATGGTCTGTATGATAGGCTAGGTGTAAATAAGTACGCTCAAGTGCTACGATCACGTGAAGGTTGTGCGAAGTATCGCAAGTCACCTACGAGTCGGAAACCACCAAATGTGGTCTGTACGACAGGCTGGCACCTACTTTGGATCCAAGGTGAGCGTGTGGTGCGGGAGGTGAACGATCACGTGAAGGCTAGACCCTACCCTCGGGCAGAGCATTAACACCGGGGTGCATGATATAATTCACTAAAAGAAATTCATTATAATCATACACACTACCATCACAACTATCACTATATACTCACCTGAAGCTTACTTGAGCGTCCACGACATCGAGCAGTAATATGCACAGCTATATTATAACATATACTAATATGTAATGCATGCGACACGGTATTTAAAACGTAAAAACCATTTAAACGGTTTCTGGGAAACATAAGGCATATAATATATATATATATATATATATATATATATATAACCAAAAGCCCGCTACATATATATATATATATATATATATATATATATATATAACCAAAAGCCCACTCACTGGCATGTAGCCAGATCATAACCCCCAAGTTTCGCCTGATTGTGCTCGTTCTCTGGAAACGTCTCACCTATATGTGAAACAACTAATTTAACATTATTTTAAAGTACATAACCATCACTATGAAATAACTTCTCATACGTTGCTCAATTGGGGTGTTTGAATATACCATCGTGGCCTACTTAACACCACGAGCATCCCCATATTTTCAGAATAATTTCTGACGTTCCACGCACCTTCACGCGTCGGCCAAGGCACGGCCACACGCTCGGCCACGTGCTTGGCACGTTCGACGGAATCTTTAACGCCGTTAAATAATATTTCGTTAAATAATGGAATATACTGCTAAATATACCTGACGCCGTTAGGTATATTCCATCAAACTTGATGGAACTTTCGCCTTCTTCCCCGGTGGTTTGCCAGATTCCGTTGCCGGCCGCCGACTGTGTCACTGGAAACTGGAAAAGCTTAAAACCTTAACATCTTCATCATTTCTCAACCAAATTTCATGAAATTTATATGGATTTAAAGCTCTCAACAAGGGGAACACATCCATACATGTTAAAACTCCAAAATCCAACTGAAAATGGCCGGAAAAATCCTTGAAAAATCGGCTATTCCTGCATACCCACTACCAAGCTTATTTCGACATCCAAACTTAACCAAAACTAGTCTAACGTGTCAGGGAAGTTGAGTAATTACCTTACCAAACCTCAAAACTAACTAAAACCTTCGTGATCACGTGGAGAAAATTGCATCCCTTGCCGGAGCTAGGGTATCTCGAGTTCTACCAGTCTTTTCCTCAAACTAAGGGTACGACTCGACTCGTGAGGTCGAAAGAAGCACGATGATGCTAACCTTACACTCGATTTGTGAAGTTTTGAAAGGATTTTGGGAGCTGTGAGCTCAGGTTGTACGGAAAGAGAGAGTTCGAGAACGAGAGAGCATGTGAAAGAAGAAGGACACGTGTGGTGTATGTGTCTGTGACCTTGTCCGGATTGGGCAATTTTAAGTTGCCATAATTTCTATTGGGCTACAACTTAGGGCCACCAATTTGGTCCTAAACAACCCTACAATTTTAATTGGGTCCCAAGAGATAGGAAATAAGGTAATTGGTCCATTGTCTTGGCCCTTTTTCTATTTTCTTAGTCCGCCTATACAACCACCACACATCGTTTCAAGGGCAAAATTGTCATGCCCACGCTTTCGAAGATAAAATATATTATAATTCGGGTCGTGTCGTCACATGGCCAAATCTTATACTCCCCATTTTTTTGCTTTGCCTTCTTCGCATGCGATGCTATTTGAATTAATTTGGTGAGATTCTTGACTAAAAAGGCTTTTGCCAACCATTCATATCCATCTTCTATAAAATCTTGGTGCTTTTTATTTCAATTTTCTTATTCCTTCTCTCTCCCTTTTGTTATAGTGTCAAGACGATTCTCAATCTAAATTTGGGTAGCTTTGGGTAAATCTCAATCTAAGGTTCAAAGGTTTGAGTAACTTTGGGTAAATCTCAATCTAAATTTACCTTTTCAGTTTTTAGGTTTTTTTTATGGTTTATCTTTTAGGTGATGAATTTGATGCGCTCTATTGCAACTTTGAAGATGTATATATGAGTTTGTATTTAGTATTTCTAAGTCAATTTTAGTTTTTTTTTTTTAACTTTGTCCTTTGAAATCTTCATTGTGTGTTTTTTATATTTTGGTCAGATTATGAGTTTCAATTTTGATTATTTTAATGTGCTATACGTGTGCTATGGTAATTTAAAAAATTATTTGTTATCATTATCAAGATATTTACAAGAATACCGATAAAAAATGGAGAATGAATTACCTATTGATAAGATCCCAAACATACGTGTCCCAATTTTTACACTTGGTTGGGAGATATCTATCGGAGTAAAAACTACTGATCTAAGCCAACTGATTCTCAATGAGTGGAAAAAGAAAAAGCATGAGCAGTATGTATTCTAAATTCTTTATTAAATTTGTTACAAGAAATTCTAACATTATATTTACCTTCAATATATATGTGGCGCATGAAAAAGGTTGTAGAAGAATTAAAACCTTCAACAACTCCTCACATTATACGTATTTGGAATAAAGTCCAACAAATTAGGTACAACACCATTTCTTACCTATTTATTTTTAATGTCATTCTCTATATCATTCTACAAATTAATTATCTCAAATTATAAAACTAAAAAAAAAAAAACAATTTATGGTTGCAAGAAAAAGATTAATAGTGACCAAACAACTTTTCTAAATACGGTAAGTCTTCTCTTATTTTCATACGGAAGTATACTATAAATTCAAATTGCATTCAATTTTCAAATAGAAATAAAATTGCATTTTTGTCAGTTTTACAAGCATCACACCCGTCTCAAAGTATAAAGTTGAAGTACAAGATTAAGATAACATTTCTTATTATTTAATTTTGTAAACATGATTACAATTTGTTACCTCAAACTTGACAAATTATTTATCTTTCAGTATTCTAAAAGTAACTGGAGTAAAAATATTGTCACATCCCGGCTCAAAGCGGACAATATCGTGCTATGATAGTGGAGCGGGCCCGGGAAGTGATCCACCCCGGGTCGGGAATGGTAAGCCTAAAGAGGACAATATCATGCTACGGTGGTGGAGCGGGCTCGGGAAGTGATCCGTCCCGGGTCGAGATGTGACAATTTGGTATCAGAGCCTAACCCTGGCCGCATGTGTGCCGACGAGGACGTCGGGCCCCTAAGAGGGGTGGATTGTGACATCCCACATCGCCCAAGGGAGTGATCCTTATATGTATATTCTCATCTCTACCTAGCACGAGGCCTTTTGGGAGCTCACTGGCTTCGGGTTCCATGGGAACTCCGAAGTTAAACGAGTAGCGCGCGAGAGCATTCCCAGGATGGGTGACCCATCGGGAAGTTCTCGTGTGAGTTCCCAGAAACAAAACTGTGAAGGAATGGTAAGCCTAAAGCAGACAATATCGTGCTACGGTGGTGGAGCGGGCCCGGGAAGTGATCCACCCCAGGGCGGGATGTGACAAATATTTGCCATGAGAAAATTGTCAAAGTTAAAGGTATTTAGGTTAAATTGCTTACAACCTTTATATTTGGGATTGTGCATTATAGTTAGACTTCTTATTTTATCATTATTACTTGCAGATAACCATGAAAATCTAAAGTATCAAGTGCAAGCAAATGCGTGGCAATCATGGCTTTGATTTCACACATAGACGCTATGTTTACATATGTACAAGTTGACACACCCCGACCGAAATCAAGACGTGCTGGCCGTCACGTGAGGGTGACGTAGCCATGTGCACAGTGCGGAAGCAAAATAATAAAACCAATTACAAATAAATAAAAACCAAACTACTAGAAAAACTAGTTAAAGTAATACGCAAGTGTAAGATTAAGTGTGACAAACATAATCAGAGCACAAAAAGCCTAAGTGCAGTCTAGTAGGACGAATACTAATTACACAACACCCAAAGGTGATCCTACATTGATGTTGTTCTGTCAGAACCATCGTCAAAGTCCTCGTGAGCCACCAAAGCGCTTCTACCTAAAACCTTGAGGGGTGCAAAACAGAAAGTGTGAGTGGGCAAAAACAAAGCTTTTCAAAATCATTTCAATCTCAAAAGTTCTAATCCCTCTCCGTAAAACCTGTATAATTTCTCAGAATAATATATATATATATATATATATATATATATATATATATATATATCGAAATCATGCTCAAAATAACAACATTCGTAAATATGCCATATCGAATATCTCAACATAAGATGTAAGTAATCCAGGTAATGTCAATCAATGACTATATCGAATATCTCAACATAAGCCGTACAGGTAACATGACCTGTACGGCTAAATCTAGAGCTGAAATCCACATCTCAACAACTATACCTGTACACGAGTTGGAACCACCTAAAGTGGTTTGTACGACAGGACTGCGTGTAAATAAATACACTCGAGTGCTATGATCACGTGAAGACTGTACGAATAATCACGGGTCACCTCAAGTCGGAACCACCTATAGTGGTCTGTACGACAAGACTGTGCACCTAACTTGGATCCAAGATGAGCGTGTGGTGTGGGAGGTGAACATCATGTGAAGGACTGTGCCCAAACTCGGGGCGGGAGCACTAACACCAGGGTGTAGGTTTATGAGCTCTCAATACATCTCACATAACCACTAATTCATAACCATAAACTATAACTTACCTGGCACTTACCTGTGTGTCCGCATCACCAAACATAAATATAGGCAATTACTAATGCATAAATAAATAGGCAAACACTATGCATGGCATTTAAAAACGTATTAGCATTCAATTTCATTTTCTGGGAAAATTCACAAGTATATAGGTATATACGGAAAACCAAAAGCCCACTCACTAGTATGTGGAAGGGTCGTAACCCCCGACCCTTGAGTGACTGCGCTCGTCCTCAAGATAGGTTTCACATATATACGAAACAACTATAAAAATGTCAATTTAAAGCACATAACCAAAACTAGGTAACAACTTCTCATACAATGCTCAAATGGGGTGTTTGAATATACCAATGTGATTTACTCAACCTCACGATCATCCCCATATTTTAAAAATAATTTTCTGACCACCCACGCGCCTGCTAAGGCACAGCCAGACGTGTCGGCCACGCACGAGCACGTGCCTGGCACACGTGTGGAAACCCTAATGGCGTTAGGGAATATTTCGTTCAAAAATGGAATATACCGTTAAAACTAACCTGACGCCGTTAACTGCCGTTATGAATATTCCGTTAATCTTAACGGAATATTCCCCTTTCTTCTCCGGCTAGTCACTGGACTTCGTCACCGTCGCCGAAAACTGGGAAAAACTTTAAACCTTTAAATCTCAGTCATTTTTCATCCAAATTTCATGAAATCAGTACCAAATTAAAGCTCATAACTTGTAAAACATTCCCTTACCTATTTGAAGCCCCAAAAACGATGGGATATCGCCAGAAAAATCACGATATTCCGGTCACCTCTGCAACTCATTATTCTCAAGTTTCTTGACGTCCAATTTCTTCCAAAATACTTCTCCGAGCTTCGTGAGAGTGTCTTAAAGCTCACTATAACCTTAGAATCCTTTGAAACCTTCGTATTTATGTATGCATGAACAGTACCTCGAACTGGGATCTCGGGTTTTAGGGTTTTCGAGGGTTTCAAGCTCTAAAAATGGTATGGATGTACTCAGGAGCTTGCCAAGAACTCAAAGACACCAATTAAAGCCTTGATCCGTGAGTGGTTTATGGTGTTCGAAGGTTGTCCGTACGGTTTGACGGAAATGGAAGAAAGTCTGAGAGAGAAGAGAAAGAGAAAGGTCCACATGTGTGTGTATGCGGGTGTGTGGTCCTAGATGAGTCAACAACCAAAAAGAAACAACTAAACAACACCCCACAATGGCAACTAATAACCAAGGACAAAATCGTCATTTCACACCTACAGTACAAATAATTCGGGATGGGTTGTCACACATGTTGTCCATATTTTGCTTCGCTTCATATATTAGGAGTTCATCCTTAGCTAGCCTATAACTTTGACTGAAAACTTATGAATCTGAAAATTTTGATTTAAGGACTTGGGTAGATATTTGACATTTTGCATGAGAAAGAGAGGAAGAGAGATTTATTATGTTCTCCATTTTGTGTTTTTCCTTTAATTTTCACTTATTGGGTCCAACCTTCATGTTGTTCATACCCTGAATTACATCATTTAATAGAGTGAGTGGGGCAATGTGGCAACTTATTAGGTTTGACCTTACTTGAGTTGTTTTGTTTGTTGTTGTTTGGATTGGAGTAGAAATATATTGCATTGTAGCTGAGCAGCAGTCTTGAATGCCAGGAAAGTGAGATTAGGGATTGAGGCCCATCAAATTAAGCTTTAGAAGAAGTATAAGGCCAAAGTCCCTTACTTCTGCTATCAAAAGCTTCACATTAGAGCAACTCCAGCGGGAGCTAGAGCCTGATGGACTAGCGACATAAATGACCCAATAGCCCCAGCAATCTGCTCTAGCCTATTCGAGTAATGGGGCTCGGGGAGGCCCGAGTGAGTGGCCTGGCTCGAATTGGTGGCCTAAGAGCCTGAGACCACATGATGCAAGGATGATGTCAGCCACATTATAAAATTAATAAAAAATGTAAAAAAGCAATTAAAAAATGTAAAAAATAAATAAAAAATGTAAACAATTAATAAAAAATCCAAAAAATATTTAAAAATTAAAAAAAAAAATTTAACTTTTCTATAAATATCTTATCATTATCTTCCATCTTACACCACAATTTTATATTTTCTCAAATACTTTGGGTTGTAATTTCTTATGTAATGAAACATGGTACAACGAGACCGATTAAAAATCATATCCAAAATTTGAAATAAAACTATTTTTTTATTATTTTATAAAATAAAAAATAATAATATTTTATTGCCTATTGCTATGACTATTTAGTTTAAGGGTGGAGATGCAAAAGACAGTTACTGTTCATTAAAGGTAGTTATTGTTCACTAAGGGGATTCAATAGTGAGTTGCCCTTAGGGGTCTTTGCAACGCTGGAGTTGCTCTTACAACTCCCCTTATGCATTGATGTTCACATCCTCAAAAAAAAAAAATGACACCATAATAATCAGCAAGCAAAAAAAAAGTGGAATGGTTAGTGTGCAATTCATAAGTTTCATTTTTTCTGTACAATGGGCAGGTGCAAAAAGACTAAGTTAGATAATTGAAAATAATAGGAAATTTTAAATAATAAGAAATTGTTGTGATGGACACACACCCACAATTTATAAAATAATCGCTTAAGAAATATAAGAATATTTAAAACAACATATCTTTGGGACGCATAATGCCCGTGATGCAAAAATACCTCTCGCACACCACATGCGGAAATGCTAGTAATAATTAATGTCATAAATACATCTCACATGATACGGTGAATGTGAATGTGATAACAAAAAAAAGATTTAGCTAGTGTTTCTTGAAAGAAATCTCCAAAAAGAAACTTAACAAAAAAAAGGAAAAAGATGAGAATTTGAGTGGGGAAAAAAAAGAAAAAATTTGAAATAGGTCCAATTTTATAGACTATCTTTTGAAATAGATTCAATTTTTAATAACTTTTAACTTTTGAAATATGTCTAATTTTTAATTACTTGAGTCTATTTCAAAAATCCCAAAAAAAAACAGAGAGAAAAATAGGGGAGCAAATTGAAAACATTGAAAAGGACCGGAACCGAGCTAAATACTTGAAAACAAGATTCAAAATAAAAGAAAGAGGAGAGAGAGAGCGAGAGAGAGAGAATGGCGAGAAGAGTGAGATTTCAAAACGCAAGAGAGAGAAAGTGGGAAGAAAGAAAGAGATAGAGAGAGAGTCTAGAGAGAGAGAGAGCTTCTCCCACATTTCCCCTTTCCTTGCATTCGTTTTCTTGCTTGGCTCGCAGTTCGCTCGATATCTCTTAATCCCTCAATTTCAGTTTCCTCCGAGAGATAGAGCGAGCGAGAAACCCACCCACACCAAACGAGATCGTTTTGGTTCCCGAATTCCCAATTCCTAGGGTTTCAATCAGATCCGTCGGTCTCCCTCTCAGATCTTTGATCCTCAACCCTCTGCTGCGATGGAGGCGATCGAGGAATTGTTGCAGCTATCAGACTCGATGCGGCAAGGAACCGCTATCCTTGCCGACGAAGATGTGGACGAGAACACAACCTCCTCTCGCAGGGCTTCCAGTTTCCTTAACGTCGTCGCTCTCGGCAATGTTGTAAGTCAACCAATCCCCTTTCGATTCGATTCGTTCGCAGTTTGATCTCTTTGAATCGGCTTGCTCAGTCTCAATCGGAGATCTTTGAATCCACGCTGCGTCTTTGGATTCCTAATTCATGTTTCGTAATCGATGTGGGTTACAGTCTGAGTACCCTGTGCGTTTGTCTCACTAACTGATGACTGAAAATCATAGCTCCCAGAAGACAGATATAATGAATCTGAAATTTAAACGGTTAATGGAGTTTGATTTGAAATTGCGAACTTTGAGAACGACCACCAAAAGCGATTATGATTTCACAGTCTCGGGCAGTTCTTGGCGATCTGCATCTACTTTGCTTCCACGATTCGCCATACTTTGTTGCTCTGAATTAACTGAAGAAAGTTACATTCAACAGTTTTCACTGCTTCTATTCTTATAAATTCCTTATATATAGGGAGTAAACTTTTTCTTAATTGACTTGTTCTCTAGCTGTGCTTATGGTGTGCATTGTTGGGCATGCCTGGATATGTGCATTTGTTTGTTCATTGTTTATATATGTTTTATTCAATGGTTATCTATTCTCTTAAGCGACAATAAACAGCTTGAAGATGAATTTACATTTTCTTTTTTGAGAAGAAACAAAGAGATGAATTTACATTTGAAAGATATTAAATTTGAATGTCGTCTTTCTTAATGTCTGGAATTAATCTTCCACTTATCCATATTGAGCTCACTTGCAGATTCTGATATATATTTACTTTTCTCATGGTTGTTATTGTCAGGGTGCGGGTAAATCAGCAGTTTTGAACAGTTTGATTGGACATCCTGTTTTGGTAAGTAGGATAAAATATATAAGGTTTGTGTGGCATGTGACCTAATAAAAGCTCAAATTTGTCCTAAAGTATGTTTCTCTTCTCCGTTCAGCCAACTGGTGAAAATGGTGCTACTCGAGCTCCCATTAGCATTGATTTGCAGAGGGATGGTTCCTTGAGCAGCAAATCTATTATATTGCAGATTGACAATAAATCTCAGCAAGTTTCTGCAAGTCAGTCACTACACTTTTGTGTTCTTACATTAGTTCAAGTTCATGTTTTACTGTTGCTTGTGTTTGGAAATATTTGGTCAACATTAGGAATCCCCTTTTGAATGGCCTTTTAACTCATGCTGGCTTATACTCAGCTGAAGCCTATGTGATACTAGAAATACTTCATGATGTATTGAATGCATAATGTGTCATAACCATGCTAATCTCATTCTTATTGTGTCAACTTTAAACTTTAATGTGCTTGTTGTTCAGGTGCTTTACGGCATTCTCTGCAAGGTAGGCTGGGAAACGCCACAGGAAAAACCCGTGATGAAATTAATTTGAAGCTACGAACAAGTACAGGTTAGTTTAGTTATTACCTATCTTCCAGTCTCTTCACTCAGTAATTAATGATAAGTGGTTATTGAAATTTTATGGTTACTAACATTATTTTTATTGCAGCCCCACCCCTCAAATTGATTGATTTACCTGGGCTTGATCAAAGGATCATGGATGAGTCTATGGTATGTGATTGTTTGCAGTTCTAGACTATTTGATGCCTCAGTGGCGCCTCCATGCCCATTACTGAATTTCAACTTGGTACTGAAATGAAATTCTTTAACTTTTGTAGATTAGTGAATATGCTGAGCACAATGATTCAATTTTGCTCGTTATAGTTCCTGCATCTCAAGCACCTGAAGTTGCTTCATCTCGAGCCCTCAGAGTCGTCAAGGAGTATGATGCAGATGGTAAAAACATTGCTATTTAGTTTGTACGACCCTTTCCCTACTTTAGGGAGTGGGTTGCTTATTCTTTGATCTCGAATTGTTTTAATAATTATCAGATCTGTTAGTAATGCTTCATGTTAGAGTTCCTGTAGATTAATTGACTCCCTCCAATATCATTCCTCTTCGTCCCCCCATTATTTTATTATAGTGTTATGTTTAGTTGTTTGAAGTGATTCAAAGGACAAATCAAACATTGATTACAGGTACCAGAACTGTTGGTGTTATTAGCAAGATAGACCAAGCTGCTTCAGATCAGAAAGCACTTTCTGCAGTCCAGGCTCTTCTGTTAAATCAAGGACCATCAAGAGCATCTGATATCCCCTGGGTTGCTTTAATAGGTCAATCAGTTTCAATAGCTTCTGCACAGTCTGGAGGTTCTGAAAGTTCTCTAGAAACCGCCTGGAGGGCTGAAAGTGAAAGTCTGAAGTCTATTTTGACCGGAGCTCCTCAAAGTAAGCTAGGCAGAATAGCGTTGGTGGATGCTCTGGCACAGCAGATTCGTAGCCGTATGAAAGTTCGACTTCCAAACCTCCTTTCTGGGTAATTTTTCATGAATTCTGTTTAACTTGTTTTATAATATTTTTATACATTTCTCATATTATTCAAAACACACAAATTGAGAATATGTTTGTTGCCATTTCACAAAATGGTCCCTTATGAACTGGCTATTGTGCCAGTATCTGAACCTTGAACCTAGCTTCCACTAGAAGAAAAAAACCTTGGCTTCAGTAAAAATGAAGAAAAGCTTAGCCCACCTACAAGTTGCCACCCGCTCCCTTCATTGTCCGCTTCTAGGGAGATGGGCCCAGTCATGGTCACATCATACCTCCTATTATTTCTACGTTTGGAGACTTTTTGCTGCTGTTTGGTCAGGGTTATTTTCTTGTTACCTCGCTCTCGGATTCGTTTTTCTACTGGACTGATCCACTCCATCCCAGATGTTTTGTGGGGGATTGTTTTCTAGTACCTTTACTAATTATGAGATACACATTCCTCAAAAGATTTAGGATAATTTATTAATTTACCGTGTTATGCATTTCTAAGTGCTTCTCAGATCTCACTTGGCCATTCCACTTGCATTGACCTAATAAAGTTAGATCAATCACCACTTTAATATATCTGTAAGTATCAGTGTAGAACATGAAAACTTACTGATCGAACTGCTACCTTGAATAATATATGTTCCCTGCTTCAACTTTGGTATTTTTTTTCCTTCATGAATTGGTCAGTTTCAACTTAATAGTTATTTTTATTCTTTTCCAGGTTACAAGGGAAGTCTCAAATAGTTCAGGATGAGTTAGTAAAGCTTGGTGCATCTATGGTGCAGAGTGCTGAGGGTACCAGATCCCTAGCTTTGGAGCTTTGCCGTGAGTTTGAGGATAAGTTTCTCCAACACATTACAACTGGTGAGGTGAGTTCTTTAAATGGTCGACTTGTGTGTGCTAAGTATTTTTGGTATATATATCTTTTTATTTCCTTTAAATTTTTGATAAGTGAAAAAACAAGAAATCGAATAGTTCATAACCTCATATATGAAAAGTAGATGAGTGGCAACAAGATAAAATTCCTCCCAAGTCAATTTCCCACCTTAAAAGTGTATATTTAATTTAAAATCTTGTAATGTATTGGGCCTTCTTTTTTAATCAAGAAGTTTGTCCGATCATTGTTGGACTTTGAGACCTTCTTGAAGGTTGGCTTACAATCTCATAATTCACTCCTTGCTTTGGGTTTATAGACGTAGGCCATATTGTACTTATAGAAGAGTCAGTCTTAAGTATCTAAGAATAATGTTTTGTTCTATTCCCAAGCTTCTATCAGTTGGACATTCAATTTATCTTTTCCATTGAAATGGATCGTAAACCTATTAGCTTCAATTTTTTTTGTAGTTAAACTGGTCTGTTTGTTAATACTTTGTGGTTTATCACATTTTTTATGATTTTGTGAATGGTTGAATCTCTTAGGGTATATAGTACTATTTAGTTTCATATGATGAAATAGAATGTATCTGGTATATGATTGTCATGGATTTATTTGGATTATTAGTTCATATGGTTTTCAATCTCTATGCAGGGTTCTGGATGGAAAATTGTTGCAAGTTTTGAAGGAAATTTCCCAAATAGAATAAAACAACTCCCATTAGACCGACATTTTGATATCAATAATGTGAAGAGGGTATGTTTTGTCCTGGTTTTGTTTTTCTGAGGTTTAAAATTTCTTAACTTCGCATGACCTTTTGCTATCGTTCTATTTAGATTGTGTTGGAAGCAGATGGTTATCAACCTTATCTCATATCCCCTGAAAAGGGGTTGAGGTCTTTAATAAAAGGGGTCTTAGAGCTTGCAAAGGAGCCATCACGTCTTTGTGTGGATGAGGTAATTCTAGCTATGTGCTTCTGCACTTGTTTGAATTCCATGTACCTTTTCCGTTTTCGAGTCTACAGAAGGCTAACCTTTCCCTTCATTCTTTTCTCCATTTCTTATTGAGTTAATTAAAATTTGATTTTCTGTGTCTGGAGCCATTGAAATGATGAAAATCGCTTACTTTGATCTATTTTTTTTTGTCTTCAAGATTGTATTTACAGTATGCTTTCTGTTTTAGACATTATTTGCTCTAAACTTCCTTGGGTTTATTCTAATATCAAGTAATAAAGAAGTCCCCTTTTTTTGTTGATTGATTAAACAGGTACATCGTGTCCTGGTGGATATAGTTTCTGCTGCTGCTAATGCTACGCCAGGTCTTGGAAGATACCCTCCTTTCAAGAGGGAGGTACGAAACCTTAAATATTGTACAGTCTTTTTGCGTTTAGCTCTGTATTTTACAGCAGTTAATCTAATGAATAGCTTCTGTACTTCTTAATTTCATTTCTTCAATTCTTTCAAGGTTGTGGCCATTGCAAGTGCTGCATTGGATGCGTTTAAGAATGAAGCAAAGAAAATGGTGGTTGCACTTGTAGATATGGAGCGTGCTTTTGTGCCTCCCCAACACTTCATTCGCTTGGTGCAAAGGAGGTAGTCTCTATTTTTCTGTTTGACTGTTGGCACATAATACCGGTTCCAGGCACAAAATGTTTAAGCTGCTTTTCTTGCATTTGCAGTCAATTCCTTTTAATTGCAGCGTTATGGCATGTGTAGTTGATTTTTGCCTGTGCAGATGGATAATCAAGAAGTGGATACCTTAATGTCATATAGTTTATGAGGGTTCATAGAATGTCTGCCTGCTCATGCTCGCAACACATTTTGTTCCCGTGGGCTAGTTTATTAAAATTCTTTGTTTTTGAGTCAGTATTCTGATGTGTGTTTATGCAGCTTGTTATACAATATATTAATTCTTGGTCTATTACAGGATGGAGAGGCAGCGTAGAGAGGAAGAAGTGAAAAATCGATCTTCGAAGAAAGGACAAGAGGCAGAGCAATCAATAATGAATCGGGTATGGACTGACTGACTCTTTGTAGTTATGTAAACCAAAATTAATGAAAATGAAAATATTGTGTAGACATGAATTTCGTTTGCGTACAGAGCTCATTTCTCTTGACCTTTAATTATCTAAGCTGCTTGTTCTTACTGTTCATTATCCGCTTTTTTTAGGCAACTAGTCCTCAAACAGGGGGGGAACAAGCTGGTGGAAGCATGAAATCAATGAAGGATAAGGATAAATCTGGTAAGGACGGCAAAGAAGTACAGGAGGCAACTGGTTTGAAGACTGCAGGTCCTGAAGGAGAAATAACAGCAGGTTTGTATGCAGTTATATTTTATTGATATCTTTGGGAAACAGGATTGCAGCTGCCATTTTTTTTTCCTTGAGTTTTCCTAATTGAATGCCCTCTAAGTGGTATTTAATTTTTCATTTAGCTAAACACCAATACTTATTATATGTAAAACAGTTCTATTTTATCTTGTAACTTAGAATTACCTAAACAACGTTCCATGGAGGTTTTTCTTTTTCTATGCATGTTGTTAGTGCATTATCCTGAACTTAGAATCCTTGAAAAATATTTGGCAATTAGTAGGCAATTACGTCATTTTTTGTATAAAGTTTTGCAAAAAATGCATGAACATATTCTTTAGAGACCTTTGAGGGTCACCCAGGAAATGTTGAAACAAACATGGCAGGTCTTTTATGTTCTAATTCAATCACCCGTCCGCTGATTCGTAATTAATAAGATGATGATATTAACTCTGAGATTTTAAACTCTGTAATTAATCAAGGAACTGTAATGTGTGATTCTGGTCATGTATTTGTTATTGCCTTTTCTTTTTACAATTTTACATTAGTATGCTAGGCGTGATAACTTTGAATTCTTGAAAGAAGCTGGCAACTTAAACCACTTTTAATTTTGAAACCATCTTGGGTTGGTTTAACAGGGGTTTGCTTAACCATGTAGATTTCTTAAGTTTTATAAATTGCATGTATTAATGTTGTAGTTTCAAATATCTGCAGGTTTCTTGTATAAAAAAAGTGGCAAAACTAATGGATGGAGCAAGCGATGGTTTGTTTTGAATGAAAAGACTGGAAAGGTTTGTAAAATTACACTCATACACCTGAGAAATCCAGGTGTACATAACGCTTATGGATTATTGTGTTTTGATGGATATGACGCATCAAATAGGTGACACATGGTGGTGTGATCTTTGTATATTTTGATATGCATGAAGTTTAAGGCAGTGATCATTTTGAGTTTGTTTAAACTATTATTATTTTCTTTTGTTGGTGTGTGGGGTTTGTTCATGTTTGGTGCATGATTTACAATTTTGTGACAATATGTTTAATTTGTTGTAAAAATGCTGAGCAATCATCTTTAAAATGCCCCGTACCAGTTTACATCTTTTTCAAAGAAATAAAGAGCAAAATAAAGTTTAGGAGTTAGTCATGCCTCATCTTTTTTTGGGTGAAGAGTGTGCCTCATATTAATGAAGAAGATAACAAGAGTTGTGATTTGTTGGAGAGTCTTGATCTCCATCATAAATTTTTCTATGCCTTTAATGTTCTTGCGTCTCTTTCAAATTTCTTATTGCTAGACAACAATTGCTAGCTTGCAGATTATATACGTGTTGCAATATGTTGGAAATGGTGTCTTTTGTTTGCTTCTTACATTATTTATCTTTATTTCACTTCTGAACTCTAGATTGTGAATGTGTTGATATTATTGATGCTGCTTTTACACTTGCAAATTGTTATGTTGATATGTCTTGGCCACCCTTCCTTTATTTCACAGCTTGGTTACACCAAAAAGCAAGAGGAGAGACACTTCCGTGGTGTCATCACTTTGGAGGTATTGGAATCCTTCAATGCCTTACCTCGTCAAAATTCATATAATTTAATTATCATACTGCCATCTGTTATACTTGCATAGGATGTCCTCTGGAAGGAATATATAGTGTAACCCGATGACTAGAAAGTGATGTTTTGATGCTGAGGTTTTTTTTTTGTTTTTTGGTGAATGTGTTTCCATGATGTTATATACTACTGTTTTGACCGGGCTTGAGATTAGCATATACACACGGTTTGAGCTTTAGGAAACCAAGTTAATCCCTAGAAAGTATAATAGAAATTTGGAATAGTGAAATCGTATGTATAGAACTGAATGCTTGTCGTGGTTAACAATGTGACCAGCATTGTGCATGCACAAAACATTATATTAAACATGTCAAAACAGCATGTATGTGCATGTTAACAGCAATTATGCCAGTGGCGGCAATGACCAAGCCCATAATTGTATTGCAGGAGTGTAATATTGAAGAGGCTTCAGATGAGGATGAACCACCTCCATCAAAGAGCTCAAAGGACAAAAAGTCAAATGGACCAGAAAAATCACCCAGTCTTGTGTTTAAGATAACTAGCAAAGTTCCATATAAAACTGTTCTGAAAGGTATATCCTCATTTTTGGTTGTCGTAGGTGTCTGCCAGTGGCTTCACCCAGTCTTTCCGCATGAGTTCATTATCATCTCTCTAAAATCCGTTTTTTCTTGCAGCGCACAGTGCCGTTGTGCTAAAGGCAGAGACTGTGGCAGACAAGCTAGAGTGGATAAATAAGATTGGAAAGGTTATTCAACCTTCTAAAGGACTAATGAGGGGTGCTTCAACTGAAGGCGGTCCTACAATGCGACAAAGTCTTTCTGATGGTTCTCTTGTGAGTTGTTGACTTCGATAACTTTTATAATTGTGATACTATGAATGGATGCTTGTGTATGTGTGTGAGTGTCCTTTGTGAATTTTGATATTTATTCTTTCAGTATCTTCTGAGGCTTGCCTATTTCTTTGTAGTTGCGATTCCTTATGGCTTTGTGTGGGTGAGGGATCTCCAAGTTCCAAGGGATAGAGCTCAGTGGATCGCAAAAAATTAGATAGGAGGGATTAGAAAAACCCTCCATCAGCATTACAAGGGCATGTAGGAGGGATTTGCAAATGACACCTTCCAAGTAGGGTTTTGCATTTGCTTCTAACAAACCTTTGTAATGCTCATGGAGGGAGTTTCTAATCCTTCTCATCTAATTTTTTTGTGATCCATTCCTTGGTAACTTGACCTCAATTCCTTTGGGCTAGGAAATTTTTCGCTCAAACATAGCCTATGTATGAATTTGCCACACTACAATTATGCACATAATAAAATATGGAATGGGAGCATTATTAGGCAACTTTGTTAAAAAATGCACTTAAAAAAATTCGGCCATTTTTTTGAAAATTTAATATTTATTTATATAAAATATCTATTTTTTTTTCAATAATATGTTAAAAATACGAAAATTTTATGTGTATTATTGAAATATGAGTCTAAATAACGTGTATTAAACATGAAAAGTACGTTAGTTCGTGTATCATACATTGGAGTTTTAAAAAACATGCAATTTAACGAATTATTAAGACCTGTAGCCTTAGCTTTGTATTTCTGAAGTGTCAAGTTGTCGTGTAACCTCTTTTTAGGATACAATGACTCGAAGACCTGCTGACCCTGAGGAAGAACTCCGGTGGATGTCTCAAGAAGTTCGCGGTTATGTTGAAGCTGTTTTGAATAGTTTGGCTGCTAATGTCCCTAAGGTAAGCTTGGAAGATCAGCTTTGTATTTGTTGTCCTTATGATTGGACACTTGGAAAATTCTTTAATGCATTTTGTTATCGGTTGAGCAGGCAGTTGTTCTTTGCCAAGTTGAAAAGGCCAAGGAAGACATGTTAAATCAGCTATATAGCTCTGTCAGGTTAACTTGATATTTTCTTTCCTTCTTTCCATCTATCTATTTATTTTTAAATATGGACTTGTTAAGCCTTGTTAGGCTGCTTTTCTCATGTTATTTGTGTCAAACAATAATTATGTTTGATAAGTATTTTCATTTTTCTGTGGGTAGTGCTCAAAGCACAGCAAAGATTGAAGAGCTGCTTCAGGAGGATCAGAATGTGAAGCGGAGGAGGGAGCGCTACCAGAAACAGTCATCACTCCTTTCCAAACTTACACGCCAACTCAGCATTCATGACAACCGAGCAGCTGCTGCATCCAGCTGGTCCAACGGTGGTAGTGGTGCACCAGGTATGCAATAGGAAATGTTATCGTTTTGTTTTGATGTGATTATAAAATTATATAATCTCGAGACTTGCTTATTAATATATAAATATTAGAAAGTGCTTATAATTTGCAACATATATTGCGAATATTACCTTTGTAATTCTAGATTTCCTTGCTTTTCTTGTCACCTGGGAAGACCCCAGATGGTGTTGGGCCAGGGAATTCTTATGCAAATTGTTGTTTTTCGCAACAATGGGGGACCTTAAAATTGATCTAAACTTTTACCTCTGTTCTTTTGACTTTTATTTGCTTGGTAATTTGTGGACGCTGTTGTTAATTTTGCAGAAAGCAGCCCAAGATCTTCATCCAATGGTGCATCAGGTGATGACTGGAGATCCGCCTTTGATGCCGCCGCTAATGGCCCAGTTGACCGTAGTTCTTCATTATCTAGATCTTCATCCAATGGTCACAGCCGACATTATAGTGATCCAGCACAAAATGGTGATGTGAACTCTGGTCCAAACTCTGGTAGCCGTCGTACTCCAAATCGGTTGCCACCTGCACCGCCAGGTTCTTCAGGCAGCAGATACTTTTAGATGCGCTACTAGACTGATATTAATTGATGATTTATATTTTGCTTTGCATGCATTATTGGTGGGTGAGGCGGCGCCGCCCTACTTAATGATTTTTCTAGTAGAATATCCTTTAGGCGAAGAGAGAGGGTGTGTACATAGAAGTTTACATTCCTGTCAGCTTCTTACAGCTTTCCCGAGTATCACAAGGATGGGTTCAAGGCTTACTTGAAAACATTTATCATGTATTTGTCGATTCAATTTTTCTTTCTGCTCGTAGAATTTGTTTTTTTTTTTTTTTTCGTCCAATTCATTTTTGGATACTAAGCTGTATTTGCCTGTCATGATTTTGATTTTTGATATGTATGTCCAAGCTTTTGATGGGTTTGTAACATTTGGATCTGGAGGATGGATATATATTATATTTCGCAATGTCATATATTTGGTCTCAAGTGGTTTGATTTCACTTCTTTTTTTTTTTATGTTTTTTTTTGAACAAGTAAATTTACGTTATATATAGGTCTTTAGCATATTCCTGAAGATATTAAAATACACTAATGTTTTAGATAAATCATTATTAAAATTAAAAAAGGGACCAATTTTTTGAAGGGTAAATATCAGTTTACTACATTTGAGTATAAATCATTATTACAATTAAAAAAACAGTTAATTTTTTTAAGGGTAAATATTAGTTTACTAATGTAAATGGAAGGAACCTGCCTAATGCCTATCAACCTCCTAGTTCTCATATATTAGAGAATTGAGATCCTCAAAATCTTGAATATATTCAAGTAATTCAACTACTTATGATCAAGTAGATCGAATTCAAATTTTCAAAACTTAAGCAAATACAGAAACATATATTCTTTAAGGAAATGTACATCGCTAGGATTCAAAATTCCAAAACTTTAAAATTTGCAAAATGATGAAATAATTCAACAAATTAACTGATCAATGCAGATCAAAACAAAAACAAAGCAAATGGGTTCGTCTAAATGCCATAATCAGACTCCAATATCGCATGCCCACATTCAAATTCGAAGTTAAGTCCAGAATAGATCTAGAAAATTCCAAAAAATATTCAGAGAAAAATACAAAATTTTCCACCTTAAATTACATAAATTTCAAATGGGTAACCATAAAATTAAAAACCCATAAACTGAAAAATAAATAAAACCAACAAACGGAGATCGAAGATTGACGGCTTTGGTTCAGAGCCACCATGTCGTCTCTTCTTCTCTTGCCGAGGTAAAACTGAAGAAGAGAGAGAGAGAGAGAGAGAGAGAGAGAGAGAGAGAGAGAGAGAGAGGAAGCAGCGGAAAGGGGAGAGAGAGTGTGTTTAAGAAAAGGTGAAAATTGAAATGGGAGTGAGTGACAGCTAGGGTTTGTAAACTTAAGAAATTTTATAAAGCATTAAATATTAGAAACCTATAAATAACTTACTGGTACAATTATAACAATACAAAGACTATAGTCAAGTTGACTTGAAGCAACAATCCCAACTTGGAGGTCAGGAACCTTGACACCAACATATTTTTTAGGAATTTATATATGGTTTTTTTTTTCGTTCAGTTCGGCAGTTTCAGTTTTGTTTTTTTGCGGCTTCGGTTCGATTTGGTTTTTGGTTTTTTTTGGTTTTTGGTTTTTTGAACCCACCCCTAAGATATACCTCATTTACGTCGAAACATTGCCTTCGAAATAGCCACATTTGCTACATGGCCTAGTACATTGGCAACTAGTCAATTATTTGCTTGTACCCTGAAGCGTGGCAGACCTGTTAGTGTAAAGAATTCAAAATCTGGAAGAGAAAACATACAACACACCCTAGTGAAACTAGTTTGAATCTGACCATGGCCTATTGAACCATTCCAACGTATGAGGTTATTTTGGATTATGGAACCGATTTGGAAGAGACAAATTTGCCTCCCGAGAATCATGAGATTGCAATCCATTATGCTAGTTTGGATGAGGTTTGGAATCAGAATGAGATGATAGTCGATAATGCATTTGCATACATAGTAGCTACTAATACCATGATGAGCGATGATATTGTACCTACCGTTGATGACGTCGACGTAGAACTGATTGGTTAGATTGGAAACAAGCAATCCAAGTCAAACTTGATTCACTTGCGAAACGTAAAGTGTTTGAGCTTGTAGTTCCTACACCTTTACATGTGAAGCTTGTTGGTTATAGGTGGGTTTTCGTAAAGAAGCTTAATGAGAAGAATGATATAGTGCGACATAAGGCATGCATCATGGCGCAAGGTTTCTCTCAATGCCCTGGGATTGATTACATGAAGACGTATTCCCTCGTAAGAGGCATTATAACGTTTTGCTACCTTATTAGTTTGGTAGTCTCTAAAAACTGAATATGTAGTTTATGGAAGTGGTAATTGCGTATCTTTATGGGAATCTTAATACAGAGAAATCTGCATGAAAGTTCCCGAAGGACTTATATTGATTGGATCAAATAATTTTAGACCACGAAACACCATTTCGATTAGTTTGAGGCGTTCATTTTAAGGATTGAAAAAATCTGGGTGGATGTGGTATAACCATCTGAGTGAGTATTTGATTAGTCAAGGATATGTGAATAATGAATTTTGCTCATGCATGTTAATAAAAAAAATCACATGTCGGATTTTTGATAGTTGCAGTTAGGGGTGGGCAAACGTGTCTTGGACCCGCGGGTTGGGGTAGACCAAAAAATCTAAACACAAACAGCGCAGAGCGGGGTGGGTCCAAAAATCTGAGAAAATGGGGGCCTGACTAGAACTGTTTCTACCATTGATTTAATTTCCACCATTGATTCACACCTAATCACAGAGTCTTTGTCTCTCTTAGAGTCAATGAAGTTAGAATCGTATCACATTTGCTAGCCAACTTCATTTTTGTCATCAGTCAAGCTCCCTCATTCTCCATCCTCAGCTCAATCGAGCTACCCCTGATGTCTCCATCTCTCGATCGTCTCTTCCAGTCCTATTTCGAGGTATATCTGGACTTTGACCATCACTATTTCTTCTCAACTCGAGATCCCTCCCAACTAGCGACAGTGATGACCTAAAAGAGGACGAGCTCCTCCAGATGGCTATGAATAAACAAGCCCAATGCAACGTCAACTACAAAAAAAAAAAAAAAAAAAAAACCACCTCCAACGATTCCCATTCTGCCCCGATTCAGTAACCACCACAGAAACCCACCTTTTCTCTTGCCTCCAACCACGTTACCAGAACCTGCAATACTAGCAACATTTAAAGAAAATTGGGCTTTCAATTTTGAAGAGAATTGGGTAATCGAATACTTTGAGTTTTCAATTTTGGGATTTGTATTGATTTGAATAAATTGGATGCAACTGCAGATCAACATAGTGAGGAGAAAACTCTAGCATACTATTGCCTCTCTTAGATGTTGTTGGCCATTTCCTTGTGTGGTTGTCAGTTGGTTTTCCTGCAATGATGCATAAGCTGCTTTTGGGGTTTTACAATTGTTGCACCCATTATTACATGCGGACGAGCTTGGGAAGAAAGACGCTTAACAATTGTTGAGCCATTGTTGGTTATGTTGATGTAGGTTATTCGTCTGATCCGTAAAAAGCACTTTCTCAACGAGTTATATCTTTACTATTAGAGGTTAACCAAGTAGACCTTAGTTGCGAGTTTTTTGAACCATGTTGAAATTGTCGCCCTACATGAAGCTACGTGTGAATGTTTTTGGTTGAGAACCGTTGTCAAGCATATTTGAATCACTTGCAGACTTTCTTGGACGTTAATGTCCCTACAACTAAATATGCTACCTATATTGACCAGACCAATAAGTGATACATTAAATGAGACAACACCAAGCATATTGCACCAAAATTGTTCTTCTCATATCGGTAACAAGAGCATCAAAAGATTGACGTCAAGCAAATCCATTGCCATGACACCTCACCAAATGTAGTTACTGCCAAAAGCAGATGCGACTTTTATTTGAGGATTTACACACTCAAGGGGAAGTATTGTAGTTCCAAGTTCTTTAGGAGTGTGATTGTGTACATCCGAGTAGGATTCTATAATATCTGTTAGATAGTTTCTAGTTGGAATTGTACTCCTTAGAGAGTAAGATTTTCTCCCTCACTACTATAAATAATGCACAATGGGGTAGGAAATAATCACCACAAAACCAACAAGCTCTCTCTTCTCTCTTTGTCTACCACGACCCTCTCCCTCTCATTTCCCGTAGTAAAATAGGCCTAGAATAAACAACAATAACATCAAAGCCTTATCCCACTAATTGGGGTCGGCTGTATAAATCCTAGAACGCCCTTGGGCTCGGTTTCGTGCCATGTCTTCCGTTAGATCCAAGTACTCCAAGTCTTTTCTTAGAGTCTCTTTCCAATTCTTCCTCTACCTTTTGGCCCTAAGCCTCTATCTCGTAATCGCATCTTCTAACGGAAGTGTCTGTAGGTCTTCGTTTCACATGTCCAAATCATCTTAATTGATTTTCTCTCATCTTATCTTCAATTTCGGCTACTCCTAGTTTACCTCGAATATCCTCGTTCTTGATCCTGTTTGATGCTTGACCGCCCAACATTCCATGTCATAAAGCTTTGCTGGCCTTATTGCCGTCCTACAAAATTTTCCTTTGAGCTTATACGACGGTTGCACAACCCACCCAATGCACTCTTCCACTTCATCCACCCTAAAACAATTCTACGAGTTTTTTCGTCTCTTTGTGGGGTTCAATTATTGAGACAACGAATCAAATACTTGAAATACACAACAACATATATTATAAATTGCATCACACCTATTAAAAAAAACATTAAATCAATTCGACAACAGCTATAAAAAAAGACAGCATATGGCTTTGCCTTCAATTACTTAGCTCCACGTAAGCAACTGAAGGCTCAGATGAAGATTTTGCTGCCATTTTTTAATGTTGTATGTTTATTTGGCAATTTTAACTTGTTATTTGAAGATGCTTTAAGTTATTATGAATACGTAAATGCACGTAATCTCTTCATTATAGGGATTGATATTTGGACGTATTCTTCAATTGTAAGATTTGAACTAATCCCTTAATTTTCACTTCTTTCGTAGAAAATATGGTCTCTCTGTCTTCTTCTTCTATTTCTCCCTCGCTTGAACGCCATTTGCTCATTCAAACTTTGATTTTGTGTCCATCTCTCTTGTTTTTTTTGTTGTGTTCATCTTTCTCCTTGAACACCATTGTTTGTTCGAAATCTCGTGCAATGTTGGCTGGGTCCAAACTTCACGTCGGGTACTTTCATGCTTGATGATGTCCCCGATGGTAATCCGCTTTCATGAAAACATTATTTTACTATGACGGGCCTCTTGTGTTATTTCTCTTTTTAATTTTTTTTTTTTTTAACTTTGAATAGATATACTTGTGCATGTGGTCCTTTTTTTTTATTTTTTTATTTTACCAGACTTCTTTCTGCTGTAGTATATATAAAACGTGTTATATTAAGTTACCTATATATATATATATGTGTGATCTCTCAATTTTATTCTGTTATATTGAAAGGACTTGTACATGTTTCATGTTTGGTAATCTATATTAGGTTGGATGATTTTTGTGTACACTCTGAAGCACAAGCACAAGCACAAGCGCTATCGCAATAGCAATCACAATCACAATTACCATATCGGCGTTGCCTTTGTTTAGCATTGTCATGAACACCATCGCAACCACCGCTATCACTACAACGCAATACTCATACTTACAATATTTTTGATAAATCTTATGGTAGCCTTCTTAATTGTGTGGGGTTCGTTGATGTTTATCTACATGTATCACAATTTGTTTTTTATTAGTCTACTCTTATGTGTTTTTATTGTACCTGTATTACTGAGTAATTATACTTATCTACCTATATCAAGTTTTTATTTTTTGTAATCTATCTCATATTAATTTCTTATCTACCTATCGTATAGATTTTTTTTTATTAATCTACCTCTATGTTTTCTATATATATATATATATATATATATTTTTTATTTTTTTATTTTTTATTTTTTATTTTTTTACCCAGATCAATGACACTTTATCTCCTTTATCACATGTTTACTTGTTTATCTATGTATATCATAAGTTTCTGTTCATAGTCTCCCTATAACACAATTAATTGTATTACATGTTTTTTTCTTTGTATAATCTACTTTTATCACAAAAATTAATGAATTCAAATATTTTTATCTAAAGGAGAAATTAGTATAAAAATATGTAATTAGATAATTGGCTCACTCAAAAAACAACCTATGTTTTTTGACATGGATCTAAAAGCCCTTATATATTTATTATTTTTTATTGTAACTTTTCCCCAATTGGAAAAACGAAAAATTGTTAACAGTCCCATGGTATGTACCATACTACCATGCATGTAATATATGATACTGAAGGAAAAAGATTCTACTCAACTGGATCGTCCTCAATGCGGATGTTCAACCTCCTGAGCCAAATGGAGTGAACAATCATATGGAAAACATCGAATCTCTTGGAAGGTCCGTTCACCACAAAATGCCTCTGCACCTGCTTCACCCTCCTCTGCATTCTCAGGTACTGACTTTGTGATATTCCCATCAGTATCCTTTTGATGTTTGGTATGTCCTTCACTTGCACTTGCACAGAAAACGACTTCCACTCCAGAACATCGCTGAACGGCGGAACATAGCTGTCCGAAATCAACACTGGAACACATTCTGCGTATATGGCTTCCACCACTCTCGGGCTTGCCACTTCGTAACCACTAGGGCACAAGCGGAACCTGATCTTCTTCAGCATTGATTCATAGGATACTCCGTTGGGGAG
Source organism: Pyrus communis (assembly GCF_041283825.1). NCBI lineage: Eukaryota > Viridiplantae > Streptophyta > Magnoliopsida > Rosales > Rosaceae > Pyrus > Pyrus communis. The sequence continues at coordinate 35,012,197 of NC_142569.1, read as the reverse complement.
TTGGTCGTAAACTTGCACGTCTTGGTCTTTTTCTTTCCATTCGTTTAGAAGCAGGTACCTTATGTGGCCGTGTAGCTGGCCTGCAAAGAAGGCAAGAATCGACCTTCGGGATGGGGAGAGACCACCAAGAAGTCCTTCGGTTTCCCCCGTTCAGAGATGGATTTCCGGAAATGAGACATCTTTTGAAGGGTTGAATCCTTCGGATGTGTTTGCGTTGCATAACACTCTTATGGAGTTGTGGTATAAATTAGGAACATAAGCAGATGTGCTCGGCCTCTGCATATGTACATAGACAAAATCAATTCATAACAAATTAGTTTGGTACCACTATTCTATTTGTAAGCCAGAGAATAAGACCAACAATATATATCAAGTGAACACCTGCCTTCATATGCAATCCCATCAGTAGATGAAGAGTCGGACACGTAGACATAAAAAAAACAGAAGATGAAAGATTGGATGTTCCAAGATCTCGTGTAACCTAAACCCAATATCATGTTTACAACTACAATACACAAAAATTTGAACTGTCAAGGAATGCGCAAATAATTAACTGTAAATTAATCAAGTGATCACTAACCGTATATATTGGACTATAATTTATAAAAAAAATATAGAAACAAATAAAACGGGAAAGAAAAAGAAAGAAAAAAGAGGGAAAAGGTTGGGAGGAACATATAAGATTCGTTGTTACCCAATCGTGACAAGAAAGCATAAAGTGATCAGCACCAAGGCTTCGATTCCAAAAGGGATGCTTATCAGAAATGACGTTGACATAGTCGATGACAGCTCGTCCGATGGGCTGAGTGTCATGGGAGTCGGCCACGTACAGGTACTGCACCAACATAACCACGCTAAAGGCAAGAAAATAAACGAGGGCCTCATCTGGATCTCTTGTTCTGTAAACATTCTCCATTTCCATTTCATGGATAAATCTCCCTTCTGTCGAATATATGCTTTTGCATGGACCGTTGTGAAATATTGGTGGCTCTCCTCCGTATACAAATTATCTTGAAATGTTTTTCCATCTCCAAGTAACTCCTGCAGTAATATAGATATAGCTCGATGATAATAAATTGTACCATATTTAATCAGTGATCATCTTGCGGATCACAAATTTGCACAAACACCACGTGAACTTCTAAATGTTACCCAAATTAAAAGTCTTGTCTATTTACCATACAAAGTCCACATTTAATGTGAATATACCGCCTCTGTCCATATCCGTCAGAAATATCATCAAACTAGTCATGTGTGTGTATGAGCACTTTTTCATGCACCACTTCCAGACCCCTAGACAACTTGTGTGAGAATTTCATTAATCACAACTTGTCTTCAAGGAAGCATAATATGTCCCACCCACGAACTTTAATCAACTACATTTTTATCTTAAATCATCTGAGTCTTTTAAGTGAAAAAAATAGCCTGAAAAAAAGGCTCACATGTGTTGCACATGAAAGTTTGAACTAAATTTTTTTACCTAAAAATAATGGAAGTGGTACATTCACTCTAAAATACAAGTTTAACTGATACATTGTCAAGACTTTTAGTTCGGATGGTATTTGCGGGTACCCGTTATAGTCCATGGAGTATTTGTGGAAATTTTGCCTATATATTAGTACTAATACTATTACAGAGAGAGAGAGAGAGAGAGAGAGAGATTATATATGGTATAATCGTTAAGATTATACGTACCTGTGAAAAGCATTTGCATTGCTGTAAATTGGTCCATGAGGAACATAGTCTGGATCTTCATGGGTAGAAGTTAGATTTCGAACTCGAGCAGCTTTTCTTATGGAAGCCCGAACTCCGGCCAAATTTGCTTCAAGTTTCTCCAACCTGCTATATCTCTTTATTGGTGTACTAGTTATTATAGCCGACGTCCCATTGGTTTCATCAGATTCTGTACCATTGATCCACACCATCCCTTGTTTTTCTCCCTACGGTACATACAACTAGTGCCGTTAGATAAACAGGAGATTCTTGTTAGCTTGAATAAATACATTTATTGCCAATGGTGGCGGAGAGCTTTCTCTTCAACCCACTGCATCCCTGGTTTAGAGTTCAGAACCTCTCTCTCTTCCTAGTCTAGCTTAGAGTAGTAATATCACTTGTAATAAAATGAAAGACAAAGTACAAAGAAATCTTACATTATTTTGATGAGGGACAACTTTTTCATTTGGTTTTGAGGAAGAAG